>NC_056745.1:79840227-80042727 GCF_019279795.1 Protopterus annectens | reverse complement strand
GTGATGTGCATGCTACAGGTTTAATACACACCTCAGGTATTGTAAAATGCCTTTCCTTTAGGCAAGGTCCTCACAGTGTGCTTTGCTATGTGGTTATATCTGTAAGTAAATATATATCTAGCTAGGTTTGTAGATAAATATATATCTAGCTACATAGGCAGGCACAATATCAATAGCTCACTTTTGTTAATAAAGCAAGTAAACTCTCTGGCAAGATTTCAATGTAGAGTGGCTTTTTTTGTACAATATAGAAATAATCCAAAATGTAATGACGTAGTTGTATGACACTGTAGTAGTAAAGTTAGTATTGCTTCTTCATACCGCTTAATTATCTAGTCTTTTCATGTGCTCCTGTTCCCTCCCACATTTTAACATGTTCAACTGATGCCCCTTCTAACTAAATTTGTGTGTGTGTGTGTGTGTGTGTGTGTGTGTGTATGTGTATTTTGTGATGAACTGGCATCCCATGCATGAGTGTTTTTCTTCCAGATGCTTGGTATATATTGGCAGCCTCCAAATCTGCAAACAAAATAAAGTGTAAGGTGATAAACCCCTTTTCCATTTATGACTGTTCCTTAACTTGAGCAATACACAAATGAGTCCTTTGAAAATATCCAGATGAGAAGTTTCATTTGATCAAAACATTACATTATTCTGTTGGAAGCCTTTGAATACATTATTTCAAAGTGTCATCAAAATGATGTTTAAATATGCCAGGTTTTCATATAATGTTATCACTAATAAGCCTCCTGTGGTAGGATGTCTTGACAATACAAAGACACATGTGTACACATTTACATACACACATGTATATATATATATATATATATATATATATATATATATATATATATATATATATATATCTAAGCTCTGTATTAAAATGGCAGCACTTGTTATGCCAAGTGCCAACAGACCAGATCTGGAACATCACTCTTCTCCTTTAAGCTTGTTTTTTTTTGCAGGGTGACAACCCCTTGGAACATCCCACACCCTCTAAATGCATATATACCAACACCAAGATGACTATACATTGGAGAAAAAGGAATATTCTAAGAAATGCCCATCTCAGACTTGACATATGCAAGTCAATTGTTTGGCCATTCAGTATCTTGCTCTTGCAGGTCCCAGCTTTTCAGATTGTTACCACATGCACACACAGACACACACGCACACACATACATGTATATATATATACATATATATATATATATATATATATATATATATATATATATATATATATATATATATATACATATATATCACACACACACACACACACACACACACACACACACACACACACACACACACACACACACACACACACACACACACACACACACACACACACACAATCACCTAAACAGATATGGATCTGCATAATCACACACATGAAAATTCAGCATCTATATTACATAATCGAACTTTCAAAAGTTCGAACGTCATATGGTCAACACCATATGATCAAACATTTAAACGTTCGTAAATATAATAAAAATAAACCAAAGAAAAAACCTACCTGAATGGTTTAAGCAGGGGGACAACCCTACTGTACCCCACGCTCTTTAAATATACCAACTCCGAGATCGCACTACAGTGCAGAAAAGGTAAGTATTTCCATTCTGCACTGTATGGAGATCTCCTTTGAAATGTTCAAACTTTTAAAAGTTCGATCATATGGTGTCGACCATATGACGTTTGAACTTTTAAGAGTTCAACAACGTGATATAGTCCCGAAACTGCATGCAGGCACACATCTGTCAGATGTGCATCGTCACATGTGCACACATGCACAGACACACACACTCCTTTCTTTAGCTTTTGTTGAAAATACTACATTCGGTTATCATTAACCATGGAGACACATTCATTAATCTCTCTTTCCTTCTTATATTTGTCATCAGGCCCATTCAATTATGCATATTCAGATTCCCCCCATCTCTCTCTTTCTCTTGTACATTTTCACAAGCCAAAACTCAGTAATTTTGCATATTTATTTATTATGTTTATTTGTATTTGTTTACCAGAAGTGCCCATTTTCAATGGATTCCCAGAGAGAAAAGCTCCACATATAAAGACATTTCACATACAATGCAGATTTTACATTAATAAAGACATTTAGTACATATTATTGGCAGCTTATACAATTGGTGAAATAAACAGTACATAAGTAATCATTCTCAAATCAAAGATATTATACAAGCAATACAGAGTAAATACATGAGAACATTCCATATGACTAGTTTTCAGCTAGCAACATGTATATATAGGACACTTCATGCAATGGGTGCAAAGCAGATATAGGAGTTAGAGACTAGGTACTCAAACTTTTCACACGTTTAGGAAGTGTAATAGCTTAGTGATAGGCTATACGAGTCCTCCTGCAGGAATCAGCAAAGTCGGTGGATATTGTTGCAGATATCAGTGGTGGTATGATATTAAGGTAGGCTGCTAGAGTACCTGAATGACTCGCCTGGTTCGATGGTAGATCTATAAGGGTTAGGAAGAGAAGGAAGTAGACAGGAGGGATCAATGGTAGGACAATGAGGGTTAGTAGAAGAGGGAAGTGGACAGGATGGAGAGGTAGAGTAAGTAAAAAGACAAGTGGATGTGAAAGGAGAATGCCAGAGTAGTAGAGTGGGGCTGAAAATAGTTATAGTATAGAATAATAGTAATAGCATATGCCGTGTACAATAACTGCATGATATCCTGCATCTATCTGTGGTTAGGTATTGGGACCCCAGCAGCCAGAATACCTAACGTCCTTTCCAGAAATGAGAGAGATGGAGTGTACGTGACATTGAGCAATTGCCCTTACATTGGGCCATTAGGGTTATGACTGAATCTGCTGCCTGGTTTGATCTGTTAATATTTTTCTGAGGTTTTCACATTTAGTTTGATTTATTGTTTAATGTAAAAAAATCACCACCATAAAATTTAAAATGTTTTATAAAGATACTCTTGCAAAAAAAGTTTCAGTATTAATAAAAGCATAACAATAACTGAATCAAAGAAAATGTTAATTTTTAAAGCATTCAAAATGCATTTGAAATCTCACATCAAGGCTACAAGATCTGAAACCATTCCCAGAGTCCTTTAGTACTGACACGTAAGGTTATGAGGGTAGATCTGAAACCATTCCCAGAGTCCTTTAGTACTGACATGTAAGGTTACGAGGCTAGATCTGAAACCATTCCCAGAGTCCTTTAGTACTGACATGTAAGGTTGCGAGGCTAGATCTGAAACCATTCCCAGAGTCCTTTAGCACTGACATGTAAGGTTATGAGGGTAGGTCTGAAACTATTCCCAGAGTCCTTTAATACTGACATGTAAGGTTATGAGGGTAGGTCTGAAACCATTCCCGGAGTCCTTTAGTACTGACATGTATGGTTATGAGGGTAGATATGAAGCCATTCCCAGAATGGTCTATATTACGTGCTCGAACATTTAGTTAATCAAATAACTAAACATCTATCAGGGGGTGTGGGGGGGCAAAGCCTCTTCCTTTTTTTTTTTTTTTTTTTTTATGTAGGACAACGGCATTGTTTCCCTGTGTGGAGACTGTTGTTCACGATTTTGGGTCTTCGACATTTTGCGAGCAACGTTTAGCTATTCCATTAACTAAACATTAGATAATGTAATATAGACCCTTCCCAGAGTGCTTTAGTACTGACATGTAAGGTTACAAGGGTAGATCTGAAACCATTCCCAGAGTCCTTTAGTACTGACATGTAAGGTTATGAGTGTAGATCTGAAACCATTCCCAGAGTCCTTTAGTACTGACATGTAAGGTTATGAGTGTAGATCTGGAACCATTCCCAGAGTCCTTTAGTACTGACATGTAAGGTTACAAGTGTAGAACAGCACAGTGACAACTCTGCAGAACTCTTACAATAATCAGTATTAAATTTAGTATGCAACAAGTTTTTGAACAATTTGTTCTATAAGCATTTTTGAGTTTTCAGTATCTGACAAAAGGAATTCGATCTTTGTATAGCCTGCAGGATCAGAAAAAGTACTGCAGAAATATATGAGCATTTTTAAAGAATATATGTTATTTAAGTAATCTAAAGCTTATTTTTCTTCCTTTAATTACTTTTTGCATCCTTTATACTTGGAAATCCAGCTGACAACAAATTGTTTGCCCTGCAGTTCCTTGCTACCACATTTTAAATAAAATAACAATGCAGGATCAGAGTTGTTTCTCAGCAGCACAGGGATTAGTGGCTCCCTGCATTTCTTCTTAAGAACTGGAAACTTAAGCCTTTTAATCTGCAGCTCATATCTGGAGTCTGATAACTGTGATAGGGTTAATAGATCAGCCCATATTTTAACAAGCAGGCCTTAGCAGGCATTGTCATGTGTCCGCTTTTCTAACTGTATCTGTTCACTGTAAACAGATGAAATGCTTTTAACATGCTCCACGTTATTCAGCTTGCCATGAACTTTATCCATATGAAGTCTGTGACATTTATTTTAGGCATCAACACTAATAATATGGTAAATTACCATGCAGTATATATACCCAATCCTTAATGATGTCGTGAATCTCTCTTTTGTAAATCTTTACTTTAGAGATTAATGCCCAAGTTTCCTCTCTCACTCTCTCAAGTAAAAGCTGTATTGAGAAATGTATCCTATCTTCCACATCACATTTCAGAAATTATTCAGTAAAAAATAAACACCTATAAAGAATCCCAGAAAAAACATTTGCAAGTACAAATAATATTCCGTGAGCTACATTATGATTTTTGTAATACTGCTTGTCATGCTCACAGCTGTAGTTAACAGTAAAAAGAAAAAGGATGCTGCTATGGAAAGGTGTGTAAAAGAACTTAAACTGGTCTTCTGAAAAGCTTATTGCATTGCCTTATAAAACCTTGAGGCATATGATGGAACACAGTCCCATAAGAAATGTAAATAAAAATGAAAACTACAACATATTTGCAATTTGCACGTTGAGCTAAAAATGAACAGATGATTGTAGAACATAGGAACTCATTACATATTACAGAATACACAGTTTCAAGGAAAATGTCAATTGAAAAGACAAAACATTGGTTTCATAATATCAACTGGGTGAAAGACACCGCAAGTAGAGATGCTAACACACTCAGAAAGATGTTTTTGTTTCACTTAAACAGATTTTATGTATGACAGATTTTATGTATGTAACAATGAGCATGTGTTTTGACTACTGCTTTTACTAACAGAACATTCCAAGCTCCAAAATATAGTGCACTTTCAAAATATTTATCTAACTAGCTAGATTTCTTCTGACTACCACAGTACTCCTAAACTGTCCATTTGTATAACCTCAGGCCTGTTCTTCTAGTCTGTGTCATGGCTGGAAAGTATTGAGAAGTGTTGGTCCATTATATAATTAAAATGGCTAAACAAGTAAGTGAAAACAAAGGTAAACACCACGAGCACCTAAAAGTTGTTTTTATTTATTTTGCAAGGATACCTACGGAGCATGGGGCATAGTAAAGTGTCTAGGCTGTTCAATTTATTTTACAGCAGTGGAATGTGTGCATTTTAGTTATATGTTAACCATTTAAACCCATTAATCATAATTACTTGCTTTTAACTGCAACCCAGGAGCATTGCATGTTCAAATGATTTGCAAAAAGTCAGACACCCACAATAAATACACGAAGATTAAGGACATACACACAATAAACAAATGGAGATTATGGACAAACACACAATAAATAAATGGAGATTCTGGACATACACACAATAAACAGAAATTATGGACATATATTCAATAAATAAACTGAGATTAAGGACATACACATAATAAACAGAGATTATGGACATACACAATAAATAAACGGAGATTCTGGACATACACACAATAAACGGAGATTCTGGACATACACACAATAAATAAACGGAGATTCTGGACATACACACAATAAATAAATGAGATTAAGGACATACATTCAATAAATAAACGGATATTAAGGGCATACACACAACAAACAGATTATGGACATACACACAATAAATAAATGGAGATTATGGACAAACACACAATAAATAAATGGAGATTCTGGACATACACAATAAATAAACGGAGATTCTGGACATACACACAATAAACAGAAATTATGGACATATATTCAATAAATAAACTGAGATTAAGGACATACACATAATAAACAGAGATTATGGACATACACAATAAATAAACGGAGATTCTGGACATACACACAATAAACGGAGATTCTGGACATACACACAATAAATAAACGGAGATTCTGGACATACACACAATAAATAAATGAGATTAAGGACATACATTCAATAAATAAACGGATATTAAGGGCATACACACAACAAACAGATTATGGACATACACACAATAAATAAATGGAGATTATGGACATACACACATTAAATAAACAGAGATTATGAACATAGACACAATAAATAAATGGAGACTAAGGACATACACACAATAAATAAATGGAGACTAAGCTGCAGAAGCTCAGGTCTACTAGACGGCATTTATTGGGAGGTCACAGCCTTAATTTTTTGTGCTGCCAGGGGTGGTCTACCCAACTTTTGTTTTAGTACTGCAGCATCATTGACTTTCACTAAGTTTGTTAGATTTACTCAGTAACTCAGTCCAAGCCGTTCTAGTCATTCACCTGCACACCTTCATATACAGAGTGCTAGATTGTCCTCTTATTAGGAATGAGATCAGATATAAGCCTTTCCATCACATTTCCAAAGTAAATAAACACTCAAAGGGAGCTACTTTACACCTGATTTTGCACTCATTATCTTCTCTTCGTGTTAAAAGCACAACTAACATTTCTTTGCATGATTGTGTGTCATCGCTAGCAATAACAAATTCCTATTATCCAAGGTTTAAGAGGCCACAGCGTAGAAACAGTGCTGTCATAAATATGGCTGCACATATAGCAGTCTGATATGTGGAAGGGAAGGGTTTCATTAGAGTTTGCTATGTGACTACAGTTTAAATCAGTTCAGAGTTTCCTAACAAGCAGCATGATTGAGAGTTATTCATATTCATTAAATAAGATTCTTTTAAGTGCTCCTAGATTAATGTTTATTGATTTATTGATTGGCTGAGTTTGCCTCTACTTCTAGTATAAATCTACTTCATTCTAAAGTCATATTAACAAGTATTAATTAGAATGAGGACCATTGACCCTGTAAAGGAGGACATTTTCTTACTTTCAGGTTATGCGAATGAATCCTTAATCTTGATGAAAATATTTTCAATGAAAGCAATAGTCACATTGATGCTAGAACTTTGACTGGACTTCTCTACAACCAGCTGAGTACAAACTGGACAAGGTTCCATCTAGCTGAGTTCAAATTGCTGATGCTATGCTCTCCTATCACTCTTTTCCAGATAAAATCATCACTCCTATCACTGATTTCCAGATGAAATCATTGCCAGTATGGTATATACGTGTGCACTCACAGCTTTCTTGAGAGATATTTTCCTTTAACTGTATTTGTGTGACCTTGGAGTTGGTATAAATAAGTATGTGGAGAGCTTGCCTTCATGTGGGAGGTGCAGAGGTGCTTGTTCCTGGCAAAAAATGCTTACATTTTATCTTTTCATAGGGTTTTGCTCCTTACCAGCTTAAATCAGTAAGCTGTTCCTTCACTCTGTTGTAACTTAATGGGCAGTGGTAGAAACCTTTGAATGAATCAGTCTGCAAGAGTGAATGTTTCTGATCAAGTTTTTCATTTTTGTGATTCAGATTTGGCAATTTGATAATAGAGAACACTGAAGCTAGCTAATATTTTGGCATTGCTGTCAGAATGTTTAAGCAATTGAAAACGTTGGCAGCTTCTGCTATGAAATTCTGATCATCTCTGAAGGCAGATGGAGCATTATTTTACTCAGCCTAACCCATCTCCATTAACTAAAGTCATAACCGACCTAAAAATTCATCTTAGATATAGAACAGCCTAAGTGAAAGATGAGCAGTGGAGAAATGTCTAAGTTATGTTTTTTGTGCATGCTGTAATCTAGGAATAATTTTGCAATAATTTTGCAAGAAAACACTGCCTAATACATAAAATGTCCTAAATTAAAACCTAGCACTGTATATCACAGGATCTCTTACAAAATCAATTTACTTTACTGTCAGAAAGCAAATACTGAAGATCAAAAAGGTCAACATTTAATTCTTTAGTGGTCCTTAACATCAAATGGCATAATATAGATGCATTATATAAACAATAAGTGCAGTGGACATTGCATAGATCAGGAAGAGACCCACAAACATGACTGACAGAGAATAGTGTACCTGAAACCATTACTATTGTGTTCCTCACTTCCAAATAGCAAAAGGGAAGACAGATATTACTGATAGACTTGCATGTCTATAATATGGTAAAAGTCAGTAAAGCAAAGAAGCATCAGACATGCAAAAAAAAGTTAACTGAGAAATGTAAAAGTTAAGCAGTGACGGTACAACATCAGTAGGAGAGGAATTGACAAAGTCTGTCATATACAGTATCACCATAACAGCAACTCTACAGAGGTTGATAAATGCACCGTATATGCTGGCTTAAGAAACAGCCAAATTAACAAGAAGTACATCATGCTTGGTTGTGGATATGTGGATGACATTGCTGAATCCACATCTTTGGAGTGCACTGCTTACCTACCTAGTAGGAAAGCGATATTGCAGCAGGTAAACAGGATTAGAAGAAAGAACCTCCAACAAAGGAAATAACATCCCACTGCATAGTGCAGATTTGTCTGATTGTCCTTTGAAGTGTGGGCTGTTGGATTTGTAACATCCCACTGGATAGTGCAGATTTGTCTGATTGTCCTTTGAAGTGTGGGCTGTTGGATTTGTAACACCCACTAGATAGTGTAGATGTGACTGCCTTTCCTTTGAAGTGTGGGCTGTTGGATTTGTAACATCCCACTGGATAGTGTAGATGTGGCTGCCTTTCCTTTGAAGTGTGGGCTGTTGGATTTGTAACATCCCACTAGATAGTGTAGATGTGGCTGCCTTTCCTTTGAAGTGTGGGCTGTTGGATTTGTAACATCCCACTGGATAGTGTAAATGTGGCTGCCTTTCCTTTGAAGTGTGGGCTGTTGGATTTGTAACATCCCACTGGATAGTGTAGATGTGGCTGCCTTTCCTTTGAAGTGTGGGCTGTTGGATTTGTAACATCCCACTGGATAGTGTAGATGTGGCTGCCTTTCCTTTGAAGTGTGGGCTGTTGGATTTGTAACATCCCACTAGATAGTGTAGATGTGGCTGCCTTTCCTTTGAAGTGTGGGCTGTTGGATTTGTAACATCCCACTGGATAGTGTAGATGTGGCTGCCTTTCCTTTGAAGTGTGGGCTGTTGGATTTGTAACATCCCACTAGATAGTGTAGATGTGGCTGCCTTTCCTTTGAAGTGTGGGCTGTTGGATTTGTAACATCCCACTGGATAGTGTAGATGTGGCTGCCTTTACTTTGAAGTGTGGGCTGTTGGATTTGTAACATCCCACTAGATAGTGTAGATGTGGCTGCCTTTCCTTTGAAGTGTGGGCTGTTGGATTTGTAACATCCCACTGGATAGTGTAAATGTGGCTGCCTCTCCTTTGATGTGTGGGCTGTTGGATTTGTAACATTCCAGTGGATAGTGTAGATGTGGCTGCCTTTCCTTTGAAGTGTGGGCTGTTTGATTTGTAAAAATATACAGATCAAGCTACAGAGACTGGTATTTTCAACAGAAGGAAACCTTCATGATTTGTTCATTACAATTGTCTGACTGATGCAGCTGACCTTCCTAACAAAGGTTACTGCATGTAGGAATTATATAGCAAACACAGGTTTGTGATATATTGTGGTAGTACAAAATTATGCAACTAGTATTCTGTTTAATGTCCAAGACGTTGCTTAAAACTTATAATTACCTATAGCAAGGGGTGTTTTGAACATGTAATCAAATCTATCTGCCAATATTAAATATGTTGAAATTATTTTGAAATTGCCATCATGAAAAGCATCAGGGTGAACATCAATAGTGCCATATCTAGGGGTTGCTTCTTTTATTTCATGCAGAATATATAGTGAAAAGTGCATAATTTAGGATTACCCTCATTATATGCCCTAAATTTTACTTGGAGGTGAAGAAATTTCTTGCACTCACATTCTTACAGGAGGAGGAGGAGGTGTTGAAGGTACTCATTGTTATTCATGAACATTTCCATTTATTGGATTATGATTTGCTGTGCAACTTTGTAGATTGATACAGTCACATTAAGTTTAACAACAGGAGTGCCAGCACTGCATAATACCTACTGGTGCTCCTGATCACATTTTGGAATATATTCAGGCACTGCATAACACCTACCGCTGCTCCTGATCACATTTTGGAATATATCCAGGCACTGCATAATACCTACCACTGCTCCAGATCACATTTTGGAATATATCCAGGCACTGTATAACACCTACCGCTGCTCCTGATCACATTTTGGAATATATCCAGACACTGCATAACACCTACCGCTGCTCCTGATCACATTTTGGTATATATCCAGGCACTGCATAACACCTACTGCTGCTCCTGATTACATTTCTGAATATATCCAGGTTCCTATTACATTGCTGAATGCTCAACTGAGTGATCAACAGAAGAACAACCCATTATCAGCTCAAGCTCCATAAAACTGAATCAGAAATTAAACACTGCAAGCATAAAACAAAAACAAAACACCTGTTTTTTTGCAGGGGGCAGATAAAAACATGAAACAAATGACCAATATGTAGAAATAGACAACAACAGCGTTGAAACAAACGATTTAATAGTTAAGCGCTTTCATCCGCTGATATTGCAGGACTTCATCAGAACAGGAAATAAGTCAAACAGTCAGCATAAATACCCATGAAACTAAGGAAAACATCACATAGATAATTAAACCAATTAATCAGTTAAAGTGAACTGTAAAAAATAAAATATATGTTAAAAATGTATGTATAAATGCATGTATACAAGTGGTGTAATGAATAATCACAATAAATACAATATAAACCTTAGACTAATAAGACTTAATATATATATATATATATATATATATATATATATATATGTATAACAAATAAATAACATATATAAAAATTAAATAGCATACATAGATTTTAGTTTCAATAAACTAGCAATGGAAATAACATCATTAAGCCCAGGAAAACATGAAGCATTACATTTCAACTGCCATCTAAGTTCCAAAAATTCAAGAAAAATGTCACGAGGACCCCCTCTGGGATCTGTGACTACATTGTCAATGACAGAAAATGTAAAAGTATGAGTAGAAATTTTTTTATGTGCCTATAAAGTGGCATTGCGTTCATCCTTTTTAGAGAAGTCATAATTGTGTTCATATATTCTATATCTAAATTGTCTGATAGTTTTGCCAATGTAAAAACAATCACAACATTGACATAAAGCAACATAGACAATACCTTTAATGTTTGATTTGTCCAAAACCATAAACAAAACAATCAGTACCTTCAAGAATTAATCTACACTGTGAACAACATCCACATTTGGACATTTTGCCAGTAGGTAAAGATGACAAAGGCCTTTCAATGAGGTTTTTCAAACACATATCCTTTCGATATACTATAACGGGCTGTTCACCCAATTTGTTAAAAATGTCTTGATAACATTTAAAAATTCCCCAAAACTTCCTAATAATGTGATTGATATCCATAAATTGTAAACTGAAAGGCAAAATAAAGGCCTCGCTGTATAAATTCCTAGAAGAATCAAATTCCAAGTTCAAATTTTGGACTATGGGATTCCCCAATAAAGGAGTGTAAAACCCATTCGACCTCTTTGTCTGAACTTCAGTAAAGATTTATGTTAAAAAATCTTGTGGGTAGCCCCTCTTCAAAAACATGTCCAATAATTTACTACATTCATCAAAGAATTGCTGTTTATTACCGATCATTCTGGCTAGTCGGACACATTGGCCTTTGACTATGGCCTTCTTTTGATGAATGGGGTGCCAACTTTGAAAATGAAGATACGAATTTGAATAAGTAGGCTTCCTAAATAAATTTGACTCAAATCTGTGTAGTAAAGTGTTTTTGATCAAAGTGACATCAAGGAAATTGATTTGTACATTGTCACATGACATAGTAAACTGTAAAAATTCTGTCGAATTGTTAATAAATGCAAAAATTCCTCTAATCTTTCCATACTATCATGCCAAAAAATAATGATGTCATCAATAAAACGCCTGTAACGACACCAACAATCTTTGTATTCAGAAGTATAAACAGTATTGATTTCCCAGAATGCCATTACAACAGTGGCAAAAACAGGTGCACAAGCAGAACCCATGGCCACTCCATGAGTTTGTTTGAATAAATGGCCCTCAAAACTAAAGAGATTGTTTTGTAAGAATTTCCGTAAGACTGCTCAATAAAACACTTTTGTCATGACCTAAATCAGAATGAAGGGCTAAAAATTGGAAAAACCAGTCAATACCAATGTTGTGGGGAATATTGGAATACAGATCCTTGACATCAATACATACATACAAAAATGATGTCATCCCTGTACAAAGTATCATTGACCACAGAAAGAAAATCCCATGAATCTTTGAGTAAAAAGGAATAGTTTTTAAACACAGCCTTTGTCTCTTGGTCAATGCATTTGGCAATAAAAAAGATCTTGGAACCCTTAGCATCTACAATTTGCCTCAATGGAGGGTCTTCCAAACATTTATGGACCTTCGGAAGACCAAATACGGTATATGTTCAGGGAAACTGAACTTTAAGGTACTCAAACACCCAAGGAAATCTGGTTGTTAAGAACCAGATCTTCAAAGAACAAATCAATCCGGTGCAATGTACAGTTTAGCTCATTTAAAGAAATTTCCACATAAACATCAGTAAACAAAATGGCTAAAATTTTATTAATATAATCATTTTGACTCATAACAACCAGACCACTACCCTTGTCTGGTTGCATGATACGTATAGAAGTGTCACCTCTAATCTCTTGTAATAAATGAAACTCATCATACGTTAACAGGACATTTCAAATGACTGGACATGGTTCTCCTAATTTCATCTTCACATAATTTCTCAAAAACTAAAATAAAAAGATGTAGTGGTGGGTTAAAAACACTAGGTCTCTTATTGACCTATGTCAAAAAAGTCTGTTGTTCATTACCAAAAATTATGTTAAAATTAAGTTTCTTTAAATATAATTTGAGTTGAAAAAGAATTTGGTCAATCTTGCCCTTTTGTGCTTGGACAAATGTCAGGCCCTTTTGAAAAAGATTGGCCCAGGCTTCAGTGACAACATGACTGTAGTTAAATATTTTGAAGTCACCAAGGGTGTTATAGACAATCTTGACACTGGAATCTGTATTCAATTCCAGTACTCCTGTCTCCACCCTGTCATATACATATATATATTTTTAAGTATTTTATTAGTCTAAGGTTTATATTATATTTATTGTGATTATTCATTACACCACTTGTATACATGCATTTATACATACATTTTTAACATATATTTTGTTTTTTACAGTTCACTTTAACTGATTAATTGGTTTAATCATCTATGTGACCTTTTTTTTTTGCATGGGGCGGAGACCCCCGCAGCCCCTGCTAATTATATATGCCAACTCTAAGATTGCATCACAGCGGGGAAGGGAGCAACGCCCTGATCACCACTGTGCCATAATCCCACACAACAATATTCCCTTCCTGTTTGATATTCTACCTCTGATTCAGCGTTCATGTTTTTTGACATGATGTTATGCTGATGACTCATCTGAGTGTTCAACAAAGCAAAGGGAACCCATATATCCATAATGAATGACAAAACTTGGTTGAAGCATGTCACATGCAGCTACACTGCTTATTAAGATGGAGGGTGCCTGATTTAAAAATCTGTCATATGTATATAAGTTTGGGAACAGGACAAGGATAAAGAGATGAGAATTAAAATGTTTTCCATCTGTCCTCCTTCCCCTAAAAAGAGGAAATTAAGGGAACAAAGTTCACAGTTCCAAAATATTTTTCAAATCAAGTTGCAGTCCTCTACCAAGACTTTGTAAAGGCTGTGGCAATGCTTCTGAGGATGTGAAGAATCTGCTTTGTCTGATCTACCATATATGCCTGTTTCTATGGCATATCTGGGTAATCTATGTGTGGTGTTTCTCAGTGTTGCTTGGACTCTTGGTGCAGTATTTAGCTTTTACAGCACTAAAAACACATTATGGTGTGTGGTTTAGCAAATCATGTTTGAATGGGGGATTGTCAAGTGTAGCATGAGTTTGAAGAACATTTTTTTTTCTCATATGGCAGTTGTGTATTGTCTATATGACTTATTGGCCGGCCATGGTGGTGCAGCGGTTAGCGTTGCCACCTCACAGCAAAAGGTTCTCTGGTTTGATTCTCGGCTGGGGTGACTTCTGTGCAGAGTCTGCATGTCCTCCCTGTGGTCGTGTGGGTTTCCTCTGGGTGCTGTGGTTTCCTCCCACATCTCAAAGACATGCAGTAGGTGGATTGGACACTCTAAATTGGCCCTAGGTGTGAGTGTGTGCATGTGTGTGCCTTCTGTGGAAGGTTGGGCGCCGGGCTGGCAACTCGATACAGTAAAACTCCACTGCCAATCATGAGCGGACAGATCTGCTGTAGTGACCCCTAACCAGGAAAAGCCAAAAGAAGAAGAAGTGTCTATTACTTCTGCATGCACGGATGCCCCCATTTTCCTTTATTGATATTATGACATTCAACATTAAGGACCATCGAGAAATTAAACATTCACCTTTGCAGTCTTGATTATTTACATTTTCACATTCTGGTAAGTCAATATTGTAAAACAGATCCCATCACAAGGTGTACAGAAATACACACACTCTGCATTCTCACATACAAGTAAATTGAAGTAATGCCAAATCACCTATATCATACCTTCAGGGTGTTGAAGGAAACCAGACCACATGAATAGACCCACACAGAGAGAAAGACCATGTTGACTTTTCACAGAAGTCGTAGCCAGGAACTCAACCAGAATTTTGCACTTTGAGATGACAATGCTACTCAGTGAGCCACTGTGCCAGTGATCCTTATGTGCAAATGCTGAGTCTTATGATAGACAGTTAAAGAAATTATGGTCAAATTGTTGCTGTTTAATGCACTGTAAACCCCCCAGCCACACATGCAAACATATGCTATATCAGAGACTACTGTTTAACAGTGATCACACAACAGCATAAGTAGGTCCCTTACATCCATAGATGGTCTCCACCCCTATCAGTTGCATCCACTTTACTGTAAAATAATTCAGATGCCACATCGTGATAATTAATAAATGATGGTAAGAGCAATAAAGTATTCGATCTTACTTTACACAATACATTTGCAAAGACAGATCAGTGCATGTTTAAATTGAACAAATGAAAGAGGGTCAGCTATTTTCATCCACAGACATAGCTCACCACCAACTAGCAATTATAGCTACTCTGTGCAATTTAGACATCTAATTGTGATAAAAATAATAGGCATATAATGAACATCAAATTTGTTCCATGCAAACACAAACTGTAGCCACACAGAAAATTATTCTGAGTCACTTCATACATAGGTTCATAGGTATATACTAGGTTAATGACCAGCAGGGCCTTCATAAGCCTAGCCATGCAATATAACCAAACTATGCCCCAGTTATAATGGGCATTTACTAGGAGGGGGTATATTTGCTAGGTAGTTTCTAGAGGTTATGTAGGAAGTATGTTAGCTTGGGCATTATTGTCTGCCTCTGTCTATCAGAGAGATGGGGGCCAGGCCAGAGGTGAATTTCTGATTTCCCATCTGTTGGTCAAGATTATGTTCAAATAGGGTTAGGGATGAGTACTGCTTCACATGGATGGAGAGGCTGTTCCAGAGCACGGGGATCCTCGGAGACACAAATCACATTAATCTTTGAAAACCAGAATAATGAACAAACAGAAGCTAGCCATTTTCCTCAACAGGAAGCCCTAGCAGTTATAGTTAATTTGTCTGTGTATATTTTAGGTGTCCAGCTATTATAAAATAAATTGATCTCTCAACATCTTAGGGAAAGATAGTCAAATATTGCAGAAACAAGGACTCAAAAGCAAAGGCAGAGTTTTGCTCTTACATGTTTGGAGAGTTGATAAAATAATAGTTTTGCACAGTATTCCCTTTCTGAATGATACAAAATCAGAAATTCAAACTCGTCATTATTTAGTGGCAACAATTCCATATAACTAAGTAGGAAACCATAAAAATCTATGACCTTTGCAATAAAATATGAAGTAAACTCAAGTACACTCATAGCTGTCAACTTGTTTGCTTAAGAACTGAGAAAAAGACAAAAAAAATAATTATGGGCACCAAAAATCAGGGACAATATGCAAATGTAACTGTAATTCACCTAAAACATAGGCATGCCTCTTAACATCTTTGCTTAGGCATTTTGGAGCAAACCAGAAATAGTGGAGGGAGGGAGGACAAGGGCCAAAAATCAGGAATAAGTCATTTGACAGCTGAGCGGATTTAGATGCTTAATATTAATGAGCTGCAGAGCTGGATTATTTCTGCTTTCAGTTGCCTGCTGTGTGACAATGAATAAGCCACTCAACCACACAGTGCTTGTAGGGCACCCCTGAAAAGGGATACGTGTGCCCAGTCAGCCTACCTAATTAAGAAAATGCATAAAAATGTGTATTTTATATATATATATATATATATATATATATATATATATATGTGTGTGTGTGTGTGTGTGTGTGTGTGTGTGTGTGTGTGTGTATATATATATATATATATATATATATAAATATATTTAAATATTACTCCAAGTCAGATAAAAAGTTAAAAGAACAGGTTTTGCATCAACATATAGTTTCCAAAAAAAAGTATGAAAATATAATGCCTGGTGTTTTTGACTTAATGTAATCCTCAGTGATTTACTACAAAATTAAATATCTAATGAAGGACAGAGCAAAAATATACGGTAAAATCATGGACATTCTGCAAAACCAGGGACAGTATCAACATGCATTTTCTGAATAATAAGAATGATACACTAATATGTCTGTTAGTACTAACTACATGTATTCTTCAGTAATTTAGCCGGAAAAGGTTCAACAGCTTTACAAGGAAAACAACAAATTATTAAGTGATATCACTGACATTCTGCAAAAAATAGAGTTGAGAGGATTATACGGGCAGATAGTCAGTTCACCCTGCAAATGTTTCTTGTCTGGCCATATATCTGGTTGTCTGCCAGACGTCTATTAAAAAATATATATTGTCTTATACTCTCGCATGCCTCCAATGCTGCTTGCATCTCTTAAATGTTCAATATCTGTGGACTGAAATGCACTGACACACAAGTCCAGTACTAGGATGGGTGAAAATGCTTAATAAAACTGAAGACATACTCGTAGAGGTGTTTATAATGATTTTCATGTCCCAGTACCTGGTCAACCAATTTGTGAGACTTTCAAAGTCAGTACCTTTGGCTGTTCAATTTGCAAAACATTGAAAGTCAACACAACCCCCATAGGATACTGCTTATCTAAATGCAAATTGTCCTTTGTTAATTTGTTTTTTCCATCCTAAATAAATAAACACCAATTTCTAACATAGACAAAAAGAAACAAATAAATTAATAAAGGGCAAAAAAAAAGTACCCCTAAATGACCAGCTCCCTAGGCAGCTACCTAGTTTGCATATGCACAAAGTCAGCAACAACTTTTACTTCTTACAGTGAATAGTTTGGGGATTTAACTTCCCAAGTAGTCATCTGCTGGAATTCCGAGTACCATACGGTATGTGCTTTGCCCCTTTTTGCTCACTGTCTGTAGACTGCACCCAATAGGGTAATAGGATTCATGTAGCAGTTAGAAACTTAGGGAGTTCAAGAGGAAGTCTAATCTGAGATCTAGAGTTCTAGATTTAGTACAATGATGTTCCAGTGTAAAGGCAAGGCAGAGGAAGGTTAGCTTGTTGTCATTTTTGTGCAGTATAGATCTGTTGTGAGTAGAGCTGTGGGCTGCCCATATTCAGGCCAAAGAATGAGTATGACCAAGGCCAAGGCTCTCCTGCCTTCTTGTATATGGAGATTAGAAAACCTTTATATTTGAGTTGGTTTAGCACTCAGCCGTATGTGAGAGTTAAATGATAGAGATTAATCCAAAAAGAATTCAACAATATCATTGTTCTTTTATTACAGATAGTGAGCAAACATTGCTTTATAAAAAGGGATAGTGAGGGAGTTATACTGTTGTAATCTTTTGGCGGTACAAGCAACATAACATTACTTTTAAGACTATTTAATTTAAGTTTGTTAGGACTTAGTTATTTCCATAATAGTGTGAAGTTGTTCTGCAAAGATTGCTCCATCTGATGAATTTATTCATGTGACATAGTCAAGACAATGTAATCTATGTAATATAGGACATAGGTTTATGGTAGGTAATCTGGTGAAGTATTAATAATGAGAAAAAATAGAAGTGGACCAAAGACAAACCCTTGTGGCACCCCTATGGATAGTTGGGCTTAATAAGATGCAAATTAGTCTGAGGCTACACAGAAGGCTCCATTGGAGAGGTAATTGCTGAAACAGCAGACAGTGTCAGACAAATGAACGAATCTAAGTTTTTTAGATAGTTGACTGTGGTTAATATTATCACAGATGTTTTAGATCTAAGAAAATCAGTTAGCATCCTTTATTTTATGTTGGAGATTATCTGGTTGAGTGTCACACTTATTAAATTGGAGCTGCTATTCATATACCAGTTTACTTGAGACCATATTCAGACTTGCAACATAATGATTAACAACCACCTCAAGTTGGATATCACCACCAAACACATTTATTATGAAATGTATTAAACAATAGTAGTCTCATAGATTCATAGGTGATTGCTAAGCTAATGACTTCAGGGGGCCTTTTTAATCCTAGCCATGCTTCCTAGAAGAATTAAACCCTGAATTTTGCATTTACAAGGTGATCACCTTAACCATTGTGTCAAACCCCAATCCCTCAGTTTCACTACTGAGGCTTGTGACACATTGTCATATGATATTGGCTTCACAGTATCCCTAAACCCGTAATGTTACAATATTCTGTAACTGAGTGACCTTCAGGGAGAAGACGATTGTATGCTCAAGTGTCATTTACCTGGCTTTTATCATCAATGTGACATTGCTAGCTGGTTGTACCTCTAAGGTATCAAACGACGAGGCCAACTCAGGTGTAACAGCTGTAAATGAGCCAACTGGTGTCTTCAAAAAGGTGCACCACTGAGATCGTATTTTTCAAGCACCTGAAATTGAAAACAGCTGTTTGAAATGAACTTACTGCTGTTTCAGAAAATATACTAGTGAAAGGTATTCTTGGGATAAGATTAAGAGATGCAGATGTACACAGTATAAAAACTGCATCTGTGTTTTAACCCTGTGGCATACAATGTCAAAGGGAAACCAAACATGTTCACTCTGTGTAAAGTCACTGTTACACAAAGTATAACCCATGCTGGACATCAAGTGTCATTACTGATGCCTGGATTAACAAAGATTTGTGTAATCATGCTAGACAGAGACACAATGGGTGATGTAAAGAATAGAAATATAGCTTGCAAATGGGTATTAAACATAATATTTTGCCTGACAAATCAAACAAAATAAGACTTGATTAGTAATTAGCTGCTGTAGTTTAAAGTTATTTATATTTTACTTATTTAAATATAAATTAAATTATGCACAGTAACTGTAAATTAACTTACACTGCCCTTTTTGCCTTTTAAAAATTCTGTTCCATTATTTCACGATGCATATTCTCAAAAGTTATGAAATCCTGCGGTTGGTTTAATCTGTCACAAAGTGACTGAATTTCCTAATTTTTTTGCTATACCATATTTTTTTCTTAAAGTATATATGTTATGCCAGGAAGCATCTTTGTTTTACAACTTAATTCCTTTCCAGTTGCAATTCCTATAGTACAATCGGAAGTGATTTTTTTTTTTTTTTTGTAAAAAGAAAAATGGAGATTAAAGTATGCTACTTAATATTTTAATATCTCTGTAACCAGACTCAAATTATTTCATGTAGGTATTGAACAATGATTTACATATGGCTGCAAAGCACTATGGGTAATCAAAACCAATAGTTCTTTAGAGGAACTGCTTATTTGCATTATGATTTTACTGCTACTTTAACACATTTTAATTTTCAATACGAGATGTTCCATCTGCAAGAACTAGTTGACAACTAGTCTTTCTAGGAAGTAGAAATTTCTTCTGATGCCCTTAACATGGTAATTAAATACCCTATAGGTCAGTGAGACAATGTACATTCAGTCATTTATGACATCACGACAGGTACTTTCAGCTCTGAGAAAAATATTCAAAAACTGTATAATTTGGTACTGTATGTGGGAATGAGTTTATATTCAATTTCAAATGGGTGTTATTTACGCTTTCTTTAAAATATAGGTAAACTAAAAAATTTGAAGGTTTGTGGTTTCTAAAATTTTACATGCTATTTTTATCAGAAATGTATCTTAATTTATTTGAAATGTGAGGGAAATATTGCAAATTTAAAATGTTGTGGAATTTGACAAGCTATCCCTTCTAAAGGTGTTGCCTTAAATAAAAACTAAATGGAAGACAATAAATGCAGTAAGACAAAGGGTTAGCAACATGACTACACAGTTAAGAAAAGGGATGCCAATAATGCTCTATCTAAACATTATAACAGTTGTGCAAATGTTAAAAGAATTTGTGTTCCACATGTTGGAGAAAGTTGTCCTGTTTGAGAGGGGTGGGGATTAGGAAACATACCTCAAAAGATGGGAATTGCATTGACAGATTTTGTTAAATGCAACAAATCCCCTTGGTATTACTGATAGAGTTTACATCGCAAGTTTATTAATGTACAAAAGATCTAAAGTATGATATTCCCCCAGATTTACTAAACTTTCATGCAGGACTAGCTTAGTCCTGCATGGAAGCACCCGTTTAGCAGCAGGACGGCAATGCATCACGCATATTAATACGGAGCGCTGCCCGAGCTCCTAGGCTTACATGGAGCATGTACGAGTGAAGGGGCATGTCTGAGAGCACAGCTCTCAGAATAAACATGCCCCTGCAATGTAGAACAGTGGAAAGTGGTAAGTAATGAGCGAGACTGCTCATTGGTGCCCGCATATCCCCACCAACAGTCCCCCATGTGTAGAATAGCAACAGTATATATAAATTAAATGAAGAAACCCTTTTATATATTTTTTTAAAAAATCCGAGTACAGCTAACTATAGGTGCACAGGTGTGCCCATCACTTAGCTATGGTTAAAGTAGCTTAAAAGGTTGAAGAGAATAATAAGGAAGATATATGCAAATGAAGCAGCACAGCAATAGTGTAGTGGGCAGAGCATTCACCTAATGAGCAGGCATTCCCGGTTTGAGTCCCACTGCAGCACAGTTTATTTTACATGGCAAAGCATGTTATAACCAACACTTTTGTTGCAAAACCCACTAAACATATATTTATGAACTGGAGTACTGCAGGAAATGCACATGTGAAGTGTCAGTGTCATAATGAATAAGGCACTGGTAAGCAGGTCTAAGCACAAATAAGCAGTAGTAAGCACTATTAAGCATGTTTAAGTGTGTTTGCATGGGGTAAGCACTGCCTACACAGATTAAGCTATTTAGAAGCTAACTGAGTGTAAGAAACTAACTGGAAGTTAGCAGCGCTTACTTCCATGCAAACCCGCACAAGCCCGCTTGCAACTGCTTTAAAGTGCCTTAGTCACTCTATATCCAACAGCCTGTGTTCTGCCCAGCAACAAAATAAACAGCCTCTGGAAGACTTGAACCCAAGACCCTGCATACCATACACAAAGTGATTTACCACTAAGCCATGCCAGATACACATAAATCTGATGTTTTCAGAAACATTACATCCAGCCCAGTCATGCAACAGTACAGAGAATGTATACCAACATCTAGATGTATGTGTGTGTGTAAATATATTAATATCTAAACAGATACAATATATCTATTTATGTAAATATATATAACAAAAGCAAATACCACTGGTGAAAACAAGAAGACGGACAGCCCAATCTGTGTTTTTAACGTTTTTGTTCTATTTAATACAACTGAACTTCTTCAGAAATGCACCCAAAACTAATTACATGACTTAAATACAAGTTCAAAAAAGTCACATGTAATAAAAAGCCAATGAAATTGTATTCTCAATTTCATCTAATAAATGATGCAAAGACAATAATGATAAATCAATAATGAATCAATACTATCATGTAATAAAAGTGTACTTAAAAAATAGTTGTAAAATACCAATAAATCAATATTTAAAATCTTTGTGCTGTTAAAAAGCACTTAATATTGATCATATCGGTCAAACCTGGTGATTGATCAGCCTTTAACCTAATCTGCCAAATGGCTTCTCTACATTCCAAAAGGGTCTTAAAATCACCACTAAACAATGTATCGTTCACCCTTTCTAAAACTGAAAAAATAAACTTTTTAAACAAAGAGCAATGTGATGAATGCTTAGCTAGTGTGTTTGACATATCTTTTTTCTTTATGGCCAAGTTGTGTTCATAAATACATTTGTTTAAGGCAAGTGTAGTCTTCCCAATGTAGAAATGTTCACATGAAACACACTGTGCCAAATAAACTATATTAGTTGTTTTGCAATTGTAATACCCATTGGCTGTAATAACCCTATTGTAATGTTTCAAATGAATACTAGATGTTCCACTGATAAATCTACACTGTTTACATGATGTACATGGAAATGTGCCTAAAACTGAATCACAAGCTCTATTAGCGCCTCTTGCACCTTTCTCTAAAATCATCTTGATGTTACTCACGTTTTTGTAAGTGAAAGTAGGATGATCTCCTATGATGTTAGCCAACTCAAAATTTCACAACACTATTTTACAATTGTTAAGAACTATGCCTTTAATGACAGTCATTTCATTTGTGATAGGTAAAGGAAAAGACAAATTGTATTTGTTCACAGTTTTGGAATCTCTCTGTATACTACTTATGTTGTTGTAATCCAAAACTTTCAAAATGGGACTAACTTTGTTCTTTCTCAAGTTTAAAACCTCACTTACAATTTGATTCAGAACCCATGGGAACCCCAGATGTTTGTTTGTTTGTTTGTTCACTTTGCATCTCTAGATGTTGTTTCTTTGTACACCAGCATAGATCAACAAATAGGTATTGAGTTTATGAGAAAATATCTAAGTAAACAAGCTAATTTTGACAATAATTTGGTTTACACTTGTTGTACCTTGATGGAGCTGGTGTTAGACAATGACTTTTTTAATTTTGAAGGAGATTTGTACAAACATCTGGGGTTGCCATGGGTTCTCGAGTTGCACCGAGTTTTGCTAACTTGGTTATGACATCTTGGGAAAATAATTTCTTGGTCACACACCCTATGGCTAATAACATTTTATTCTACAGAAGATACATAGATGATTTGATTTTTTTGTGGAAAGGCGACATTAGTTCTTTCACTAGTTTTTTGAAGATCTGAATAATACTACCAGTTTCTTAAAATTCATATTGGGAGATTTTGGTAGTAGTATAGATTTTTTGGATTTGCACTTAACTATCAACTATACAGATCACAATTTTCAAAGTCGCATTTTTAGGAAATCTACATTTGTAAACCAGTACTTACATCATGACAGTTTACACCCTGCACATATGAAACGGGGTGTAGTCAAGGGTCAGTTTATATGACTAAGTCGTTTAACCAGCGAAGAAGACATTTTCCTTCAGGAGAGTATCAAGTTAAAATATTTTTTTCTTAATAGAGGATACACAGTTAGCTGGTTGGATCAAATTGTAAGTGAGGTTTTAAACTTGAGAAAGAACAAAGCTAGTCCCATTTTGAAAGTTTTGGATTACAACAACATAAGTAGTATACAGAGAGATTCCAAAACTGTGAACAAATACAATTTGTCTTTTCCTTTACCTATCACCAATGAAATGACCATCATTAAAGGCATAGTTCTTAACAATTGGAAAATAGTGTTGTGAAATTTTGAGTTGGCTAACATCATAGGAGATCATCCTAGTTTCACTTACAAAAACGTGAGTAACATCAAGATGATTTCAGAGAAAGGTGCAAGAGGCTCTAATAGAACTTGTGATTCAGTTTTAGGCACATTTCCATGTACATCATGTAAACAGTGTAGATTTATCAGTGGAACATCTAGTATTCATTTGAAACATTACAATAGGGTTATTACAGCCAATGGGTATTACACTTGCAAAACAACTAATATAGTTTATTTGGCACAGTGTGTTTCATGTGAACATTTCTACATTGGGAAGACTACACGTGCCTTAAACAAACGTATTTATGAACACAACTTGGCCATAAAGAAAAAAGATATGTCAAACGCACTAGCTAAGCATTCATCGCATTGCTCTTTGTTTAAAAAGTTTATTTTTTCAGTTTTAGAAAGGGTGAACGATACATTGTTTAGTGGTGATTTTAAGACCCTTTTGGAATGTAGAGAAACCATTTGGCAGATTAGGTTAAAGGCTGATCAATCACCAGGTTTGACCGATATGATCAATATTAAGTGCTTTTTAACAGCACAAAGATTTTAAATATTGATTTATTGGTATTTTACAACTATTTTTTAAGTACACTTTTATTACATGATAGTATTGATTCATTATTGATTTATCATTATTGTCTTTGCATCATTTATTAGATGAAATTGAGAATACAATTTCATTGGCTTTTTATTACATGTGACTTTTTTGAACTTGTATTTAAGTCATGTAATTAGTTTTGGGTGCATTTCTGAAGAAGTTCAGTTGTATTAAATAGAACGAAAACGTTAAAAACACAGATTGGGCTGTCCATCTTCTTGTTTTCGACAGTGGTATTTGCTTTTGTTATTTGGTTTGGTGTCATCTTTGCTGATGTAAATATATATATCTATATATATATATATATATATATATATATATATATATATATATATATATATATGAACATATATACATGCAAATGCCTACATCTACACATATATATGTCAACACCTATATGTCTACATATACACAGCAAGTTACATATATGTACGCAGATATACATCTCTGTAGGTATATACGGATATAGTTATAAATATGTAACCAAATATATATACCTATATAGGCATATATAGCCATACATCTGTAGATAGCAATGGTAGATTAACAGAAACACATATCTACATGCACCGTTAATGGGGTTGAAAGGCCCCAAACAATATACATCTTGTATGAATTGACATACCCCCCCCCCCACAGCCAAATACGTCCTCCTTGCAGTACACTACCAAGTGTTGCAGATCTCATAACCAGGACCTGACATGACATGGGCACATGATGTTAACAGTACTACATCCCATCTGTATGATGTCAGGCTGGTATTCA
Organism: Protopterus annectens; assembly: GCF_019279795.1. Lineage (NCBI taxonomy): Eukaryota > Metazoa > Chordata > Ceratodontiformes > Protopteridae > Protopterus > Protopterus annectens. The sequence goes on along the minus strand of NC_056745.1, from coordinate 80,017,238 downwards.
TAACATATCATGCAGTACAGTCTGGCTCACACAGGATATGTAAAATGTGGAAGCTATCAACATCCCCAGGATACATATACATAGTCACATATATGCGGATATATATATATATATATATATATATATATACACATAAATATACATACATACATATATATATATAAATATACATGTGGCTACAACATACACACGCAGAGATATGTACAGTAAGATACTTATGTAGTAGGCGCACACAATATGGTACACCCACTATGCCTACAGTTAACACCCTAACAACTGGACACTGGATGACCCACCCATACAAATGACATTCATTGCCTGCAACATATACCCACAGAGAGGTCATAGAAAAAAATACCACACACAGGTTTGCAGAAATGGAAAACCTTTGTGTACTATTACAGATTTATATGGCATGTCATATAGCTGTTCAGACACTGACATCCATATCAACAGAATAATGCAACTGTGAAACAGTTATACTAATACAGTAGTCTGGAAAGGTCCACAACTGTTGCTGCCCAGGCCAAGCCCTTCAAATCATACAATAGTAAAGACAGACGGGACCACAGCATACCACACAAGTGACGCAGGTGTATAGTCCAGCAGCCTCTATCTACACTCTGTACACAATTTCTAGGTGGTAAAGACTTGAGTTGACCAAATGGGATGTAACTGTTACATAAGGCAAAACTGACACCATCACAGGCACATTAGCAAACAGAACAGTCTGTATGTAGGTCTGCAGTAACCCACTTTATGTAAGTAATGTCAAGATAGGTGACATGTATGGTACTGTACATCCAGATAACTTAAGGCAGCTCACTCCTGATACCCCAACATGTTGTAACAGCCTAGGTTATGTATGGTCCATCCCCCCTAGGCTCAATAATACAGGGTCATATACCACTGTTACTTATACTGGCCTCTAGAGTGCATATGGCATGCATGTATTCTGTAGGTGAAGCCCACACATATATGGTCCCAGCCCCACCATATGTGTGGGGGATACAACAGCAGTGGACTGCTGGCATGGTATACATATATGTGCATATGTATCTCTAGCTGTATATGTGTAGACATATACTGCTCTGTATATGTATATATCTGGGTGTGTATGTGCATATCTATGTACATATACACAGACATCTAGATATGTCAATATATACATATGTAATTATCTATATAGATATCTGGATAATCATATGTACATATATATTCACCATATGTCCTGAACATGGGGTGTAGCCCTTCCTCAGCCCCTATAGTCCCACCTTCATAGTGCAAGGAAATGTCAGGCATGTACAGTAGGTATATTAGCCGATTATTGCTACTGTAATAGGCATTATCTTCATAGACATAGTGTGTGTGGGAGGTTATATCTGCTTTTCACATGTGCGCCATTGGCTACTGACAGACATCCTAAGGATGTCATAGTACAGTACTGCTGCAAGCACGTAATGCTCCTGTGGACTACAGCAGAGATATAGGCCAATAGATGTGGACATTCTGACACCCTCTGTACAGTCCAGAGGTATACACAGAACCCCTTAGTGCAGAACATGTGGACCAAGCCTGACAATATGGATGTTAACAGTCATGTAGATGGGTATAACACATAACGATTGGTATACATTCGCCCCCATAGGTTATGCATTCACACACCTCTGTCTGACCTGACACATAATAACTGCTGGTACAAAAGTGCCATGGCCATATAATATCCACTAGATATTGACATACATCTGTACAGCATCCCACCACTCTGTCTGACATACATGACTGTTAAGGGAGGCCCAGCAGCAGTACATCTGGAAACCTCACTGGGTAAGTACACTAAGCTGATAGGCATGTAACAAAGCACTGTGCAGGCTACAGGCAGACTGGATCAACACTGGCCTACATCTCCTACAGGGGAATGCACATTTACTTGCATATATAGCAGGCTCTACAGGCATGTCACAGCACAGGTTACGATACACCTGTGTGAAAGTGCATAACCACAACCAATGTGAACACTGCCACAGCCACATATGGTAAGCTAGCATAATATTACAGTATATGGACTATCTGTTCAACACCATCCTCATATGTGCCATTCACACTAACCCTACATATACTGGGCCACTACACAGTGTGGTCTGATGCTCGTCTGTGGTATGGGACATGTGTGTATGGCCCTACAAACATGTAAGACAATATGGTAACATACAGTGGAGCAGCATGTAACATCAGATAGGACGGGACCTAGGACAATGACATCTACCACAGTCTGTACACAGGCCAAGGTACATATTAACAATACACTGTCGGCATTCACCATAAGTACACATACCTCAGTACTGTACAAACAACCACAGAATGTCCAGGTCATGTCATCAAATATAACCCCTACTGTACATAACATGTGTAGCAGTCTGATATCTCACCGGCTTGTTATCAGATATGCCACCAGTTATGGTGTACAGCACATATGCACCTCTTAATGCATGACATATGTACAAAGGTTGACAGAGTTGTGGCTGGAAGCACATACACAGGGCCAATATTGACATGTTGCTGTGATAACCTCATACATTTACTGTTGTAACAGGGTTTGTTGCAACATATGTCCTATGAGGAATATGAAGTCAGTGATGGTCACGGCTTTCACCATCTGCAGACTGCAATCCTCACACTACCTTCTGCAGTTCACAGATACATGCTCTGTGGGTAACATCTGAAACCAAAGGCACCACACACTGCCCAGTCTGCAGATGACCCTACAGATGGGGAGTCCTCAAACATAGAACTGACATGGCGGGTATTAATATATGTAGGACAGCCATATCCAGTCACACACTGTTAAACCAACATTACTCCAAATGAAGTATAGCAGCACTTACAGTCTGTAGTCAGATCAGGCACATCCCCCTCCTGTGTGTTGCCCTGTTTCCACAGTGTATGTTGTTAGAGGTAAATCCCCAATCCATCTGAGATGCTGTCTGCCAAACAAAAGATATAGTTCCTGCTCACAGTGAATGAAAAGGCCCAACACCAACATGATGTTCCTAGATATTGGAGTGTGTTTCCATGCAACTGGCTATGGGAATGTTACCACAGCTGTTCCACATGCAATCAGCTAGGGGAGGGCTGCAATTCATGCAGAGGCCATCAGCTGATCATGAACATCAGTTAAAATACACATGCTGCTGCCTAAGAAAAGCAGGTGTAGGTCTCCACATCTACCAGTGAGGGAGTGAGAGAGGCAGACAGAGGCACTGACAAGTCAGGGAGAGATGGGAGAGTAAAACCGAAGAATGGTTGTGTCACACACCTACCAGCACAGGGTATCAAACCCCTGTCAACTATGTAGTGCTATCACAGTCCTATGTAGTTATTGGATGCGCCACATAGGTTACCTGTTGTGGAGTCCACAGAACATATATGTGATGGTGAGTGACATCTGCAACAGGGATATGGTAGCTATACAGTAGGTGAAGTACATGTGCCTGTCTGCATGAACAGGTGCCAGTGTCAACACAGTCACACTCTCACAGGGACGCACACACATTGGCACACTTGGCAGGGCCAAGGATATAGCTCATCACTAGTGAGATTGCCACAACACATTACTGTGCAGGTATTACATGCACCACATGGGTCATACAGAGGTTATATAGGCAAAAAGTATGGGGAAGTGTCTGGCATCAGACAGCATCCTTCAGTATGCCACTGGGGGTTGTAGTGAATGTGGATGTGATTGTACGCATCATACGACACACACAAACACACAGGGTGCCATTACTGACATCCATGGGTACATTTATGCACAGGTATTTGGTGGCCAACTGTGCCAGATGGCTATGCAAGGGTAGGTGATTGGGTATACCTTGGCATCAGGCCATATGACAATAGTCTGCATTGTGTCTCAGGGCTGTGGTTTCTGCATTTGCCCACACAGGTGGGTATTGTATCCACCAAGTCACCTGGGTGACTATTGCATGTGGCCAATGCTGTGCATTGCTTGTCATGTATGTGTTCCATTGTCCATGACATGGACAGTGTCTGGGATGAGCACACCTCCCATATGCATGTACAGTGACACGTGGAACTGTACCTGGGGTGTTGGGCCCATGTTGTGTGCATAGATTATCATCAGATGTGCCAGTCTTGACCACCTGTGGTAGGAACTGGTAATGGACAGCAGGTTACCTCTGCACCTACATTGATAGCATGCTAACAACATTCCCTGGTGTCAGTGGCATCTGTCCATACAGAGCATGTTTTCAGGCATGGTATGTCCTTTGTGGGTCACATGTGATGGCTCCACAGGTGTTGCAGGTGTCCAGTGGGGAACATGGGAAGGTATACTGTCTGCATGTATGTGCCTATTGGACAGATGGACAAGGTGCCATGCCCTTTGTAGGCCACTGCATTCACTCCATAGTTACTATAATTCGCCAATATGCAGTGTACTACACACATATTGGCTGTTGCCTCGGCATGTGTGTGTATGAGACATGGATTGAGAGTGTGCTCTGGGTAATACTGGGGTTGGTAACTGTGATTGCCTGGCCTTGATGTCACAGGTATGGGTATGGATTTGCACCCCAGCCTCTTGGCTATTTCACATCTGTTATCCCTGTACAGTGGGCATTGTAATATATACTAGGGCCACCATATAAGAAATTTGCAAAACCCGCTCCACATTGGGCCCAGGTGTCACACACTCAAACACACCTCCACACAGGATATGAGTTGCTAACACACACAAGCACCTGGCATGTCTGGGTGTAGAAACCCTACCTAACTAGTTTATTACACTACAGCACTATGCAGTTATAGTACACGCCACAGTGATTTCTGTAGTACTCCTTCCCCAAAAGTGTATATCACATTAGCTGTCATCTGCAGAATTGCCAAAGTAGGGCATTTGACATGTACTGAGTGTGACTAGCCTAAAATGCTTTGCACCCTACACAGACATTAGAACACACACAAAACATCCACAACCGACTTGTGTGGGTATAGAACCCCTAACAGAGGTCTATATCACACTACAGCATGGAGCTGTTATAGGACGCACCACGGGGATTACTGGAGAACTCCTTCCCCAAAGGTGTATATCACATTGACTGACATCAGTAGGATTGCCAAAGTAGGGCATTTGAAATGTATTGAGTGTGACTAGCCTCTAATGCATTGCTCCCTACACAGACATTGAAACACACACAAAACATCTAGAACTATCTTGGGTGGAAATAGAACCCTACCAGAGTTCTAAATCACACTACAGCAGTATGCAGGTATGGCACATGCTACAGAGATTACTGGGCTGCAACCTTCCCAGAGGTGTATGTCTGGGTGGATGACAGCAGCAGCAGCATTGCCAAAGTTAAGCATTTGACTTGTAGGTAGTATGACTTCCCTAAAAAGTATTGCTCCCTACACAGACACACACTTGCCATGTCTGGGATTAGAGCACCTACCTAACTACTTTATCACACTACAGCAGTACACAGTTACAGGATGCACTACAGAGATTATTGGGCTGCAATCTTCCCAAAGGCATATTTTTAGGTGGATGACATCAGCAGCCTTACCAAAGTAGAGTATTTAAATTATAGAGGGTGTGACTACCCAAAAAAGCATTGCTTTCTACACAGACAGACACACACAGTTGCCAAGGCTGGGGTTAGAACTCCTACCTAGCTAGTTTATCACACTACAGCAGTACACAGTAAAGGCACGCACTACAGAGACTACTGAAATACAACCTTCCCACAGATGTATTTCTAGGTGGATGACATCAGTGGCCTTACCAAAGTAGAGCATTTCAATTATAGGGAGTGTGACTACCCTAAAAAACATTACTGTCTACACAAACAGACACACAACCACAATTGCCAAGGTGGGGGTTAGTACTCCTACCTAACTAGTTTATCACACTACAACAGTACACAGTTATGGGACACGCCATGGAGATTACTGGGACACATCTCTCCCAAAGTTGTATTTCACAGTGGATGACCTCAGCAGGCTTGTCATAGTGGGGCTATAGGGAGGGCATTGTGTGTGCATGGGCCATAACCCATTCATCTGGGGGTTGACACGCCACATGCGGGCACAACCTGGGTCATATTTCACAGGTATGTGTATACAGTTGCTGGATGACTACTTATTTGAACAGTCATGTTGCACAGCTGGCACGTGCACCACATACTCCATAATGCTGACAGATACCAGTGGCTAGTATCTGCAGTGAGTGACATCTGACCTTCGTGTGGTTGTGGCCCTTTGTCTGTGTGCTAGGTGGGACAGGCTTGGATGGCTCCTTGTCACAGTCATCCACTACAACACATCTATGTATGTTTACCTTTTGCTTATTATAGTGTGTTGTCCTTACATATATGTCTGTATTCCTATCCACTGTGTGGGCAAAGCATGAGTGGTGCATACTGAGGAGTGTCTGCACTAACATCTGCGGCTGCCAGATATGTCTGGTCCACTGGTGTTTGCAGACATGGCCTTCATGTGTTTAAGTGTGTGGGCATGCCCAGTATGGCTGTCTGTATTGAATGTGTGGATCGAGTCCAGGTAGTTTGTACTGCAGTGCTGACCTTTGTGTTCTACACCTATAGGTAGCATGCTGTCTCTGCAGGGTATTGGATCATTTGGCATGGACTGTTACTACATTTCTGCATTTCTATGTAGGCTGGGGGGCACACCTATTTCTACATTTCTGCACATGATTGGGGGGGCACTCCTGCCTGTTACTACATTTCTACGTAGGATGGGGGGGCACACTTGACTATTTCTACATTTCTACACAGGATTTTGGGACACACCTGTCTGTGACTACATTTCTACATAGGATGGGGGGGGAACACCTGACACTTGTACATATTTGCTAGGACTGTATCGGTATGTCGGTACTCCATTTCAGTCTGTTGTCTTACCTATCATGCTGACTAGAGGCATACCAGTGTACTACAGATCTTAGCTTTTAATTACCTACATATTAGTTTCTGACTTCCTACCCTTCAGAACTGACATCCCACTGCCTGACCTGCTGTAGTCTGTCTGTGTAGGCCTGGGGGGGAGGTTACCAATAGGCCTCATTCAGAGGCCATAGCACCGCCTTTGTTTGCATTTGTCTACACCTGTCCTGCTGGCTGTGACTGTTGTTGGGTATTTGACCCCCCCGGACTGGCATGTATGAGTCACTTACCTTGTGGGTGTTCCAGTATTGAGGGGGGTGGCGCTGCAGGGCTGCCTATGTCGGATGCACATAGGGCACTCCCTACACATGGTTAGGCACAGGTAGTGTAATGTTATGCATCCCTTTTACTGTATATGAGAGTCAGAGAGAGTTGTTATTCCATGGGTCCCTCCTGTGTCAATGTATGTGCTTTGCGTTGTCTCTTTGCCAAGGCCAGAGCATACTGGGCATGCCTCCTTCTGCCTACTGGGGAAGGCTCAAGTTGTTCCTCCTCCGAGTCACTCTGTTCCTGTGCAGGCCATGGCAATGGTGGGGGACTGTGTGGCCCTCCCCATGCTGTTCCTGCTGCAACTGTTTCCACAGGATCATATTGTGTAGCATGGCACATACAAGGACAATTTGGGTACATGTAGCTGGTGAGTACTGCAAGGCTCCAAGGGATGTGTCCAGGCACCGGAACCATGACTTGAGCATCCCAAACACACACTCTACTATAATTCTGGTCTGTGCGTGTGCCTCATTATGGAGTTCTTGCTCGGGTGTGTGTGCATTTCTGATGGGTGTCATCAGCCATGGCTCCAGTGAGTATCCAGCATCCCCCACTAGGTGACCGTGAGGGATGTTCCCATTGGCAAATCTCTGGTACAGCTGTGTCAGACGCCAGATGTGGGAATCGTGATATCTTCCAGGGCAGCCAGCACACACATTCATTATTATGCCCTGGGCATCGCACACAACCTGGCAGTTGATAGAGAGGAAGCTCTTGCGTTTGAATTAGACCCTACCCCACTCACCGGGTGGTGCTTTGATGTGTATGCGCATTCACTCTATAGCACCCACTACCTCTGGGTATTCTGCTATTTGGCAGAACAGTTGCATATTGCTGGCCAATGTCTCACAGGTGTTGGGGAAATATACATGCTCACAGACATGTGCTGACATTGGCATCCAGGAACTGGTGGAGTACCCTGGATGCTGATGCCTGTGAAATCCCCATCATAACCCCAGTTGGCCTTTGGAAGGTACATGTAGCTAGTATTCTTAGGCCTACACATACCTTGGTATCCACTGGGATGGGCATCCCTCTGTTAGTTCTATTTGTCAGGCGTGGCCGGCACAGCTCAACAATTTGCTGTAGGAGGTCCCTGTCCATCCTATAGCGCTCCACTATCTCCAGCTCATGTAGCCTCTGGCAGGTTACTCTGGGTCTGTACACTCTTCTCCATCTCCTCACTGTGGGTTGGTGGACAGCATTCATATCCTCACCACCCTCAGCCTCTTCCACAAGTTGTTGTATGATAACTATTGCAGCCCCTATCATTTTGCTGTAGTGAGTGTTAAAAGTTCCCCGCTTGTTTACACCGGTGGTGTAGAGTGTGAGAAAAACCAGAGGGGAAAATGTCTGCATAGTTGATAGTAGTGTTCTGGGCTGGGCTGGTCTGCTGCCTGTGTAACTGGCTGATTCTGATACATTTCACCTGCCAGCAAAGCTAGTTCTCCTTGATTACCTTCCTACTGCTGTTTTCCCTTCCCATTGCCTTCCTGTTTAAGCCCATGTGCGCAACGCGCAGAGTGCTGAAATGTGCACACTGCTGCTATTTCCTGGCTTAACCTCTTTTTTCTTCCTGTAAAACCTGGTGCAAGGCATGCATACCTGTTTAGGCTTTGTACAGAGTGCTAAGCAGGTTTAGACACACCCCCTAGCTTAGCTGTGCTAAGCTAGGAGCAATCCCAAGCCACAGGGCTCCAATCAGCTAACAGTATGCCTGACACACCCATGATGCCACCTAACTCCTAGGCTTGCACCAAGATATTCCTACTCTTACACTGTTGGGACCTGACTCACATGCTGGGCAAAACTGGGATTCACTATCCTTCCCCTCATTTGCATAGGATTGCCTGCTAATGCATTGTTACATGTCTCACACGGTTTACCATTGAAATGCCGAACCGACTATGTGCGACTCGACTTGCGCGAAGGCTGAAGAGCGAATGTCACCACGGTCTAATCCAATTGTGCGAACGGCAGATCCTCGCCCCTGCGTGAGCCATGGTAGCATGGGTGTGGAGGTGTTGTGCGGCCGGTAATGTCGAATGTCGAATGCCCTTCAGTTGTGAACACTTTTCGCGGTTTTGGTTCGCGTAAATGCGTCGCAGAAGTGGCCGTTCGACTAAGTTCAATCGCAATTTCAATAGTAAACCGTCTCACATTAAGCCTCCCCCCTTAGCAACCACTACTCCCTGGCCAGGTTGTCTTCTGCCTGCCATTGACTTGCATGGCAGAATAGTGATTTTAGTTAGACTGCTTTTTTTAGGTTTATTTTATTATTTCCCCCTGATCCCGTTTGTGCGCCGCTGCCCTACACTTAAACAGTCTCGGTCAGCTAAAAAAATATAAAAGTTGATTTTTGTATTTCTTTTTTGTTTGCAATGCCAATGACCTTATACTTGGCCATTGGCATGCTTACTACATGATATGCAGCCTTTATTTGGGGCTGTCACAGCTTCGTTTTGGATTTTGCAGAAATGTACTCTGTTACTAACCGAGTACATTTCTGCAGATAGCACTAGTCCTGCACGGACTGTTGCAAGCTTCCTGGATTGCAAAATCACCTAATTTGCATAGATTTCTCCTGCAAATGGGGTGATTTGCATACCAGGGCTTAGGCCGTGCAGGATTAGTGCAGTAGCGCTGGTGCATGCCCCTGCAGCTGTTCCTGGATTGCACTGAAGACATATTACCTGCTTGAGCTTCTGCACCGATTTTGCACTCCGTGCAAGCTTTTGAGAATCCGGGGGATTGTATTTATTTCTATAGTGTGTTAAATACCCATGTTAAATTTTTGTATGTTGCTGCCTGCAGTACTAGTGCTGTAAGGCAAATGATGCTTTAAGTACTTGAAGTTGTGTCGTATTGGATTGACACCTGTATGAAGAATATGCACATGCATGCATGTCATGGCTCTGCCTTAGGGTGTCTGTGCCTAGAGATGTGGGCAAGTGATACATTGTATCATCCTTGCATCTGTAAATCAAGAAGGACTTAGTAAACATATCCTAGTGCAAGTACTCATACCTCAATAACTGTCACTGGCTCCCTTTCTCTCATAGTATGGCTCCACCAGCAAGTAGGTCTGGATACTGCAGGCAGTGGGGCTCAGACTAAGTACTGCCTGCAGTACCATTTCCCTCTTACAGGTAGGGCTTTAACAACACTGCAACAGACCTTTGATGTCAATGGGCTCCTGCAGTGCTTTGGTGTTTCACGTTTGCCTGCATCACAATATAAAACTCTGACGTTTGTAGCCCAGTGAGCTTGATTCTTCTTTTAGAACCAGGTGTGCAGCTCTGCCGGTCCTTAATATACACCATTTGAGCACTGCAGGAGCCCTACTTTATGGAATCAGGTGTGGAAGAACTGCCTGTGGTAAAATGCTACCCAAGTATACAAGGTTTGAAATGCAATAGATAGTATATCATAAACATTTTATCTGAACCTTTGGTGCTTTATTGACCGTTTACCTGCACCTTCTACAAATTCATAAACCTAAGCTACCTGCCGGTCAGTATTATACTCCTGGGTCATTGCTAAAATGTGGAATAGCCTACCAGCTTGCATTAGTATTCACCAAAGCTTTGTCACCTTCAAAACTGCCCTACATGAATATTTCCTCTCCAAATGGACTTGTAACTGTTCAATACCGCCACCATCTATTACCCATCTCCAGTTGTCTTTCTATCTACTCTTATTTTCTCCTTGACATATACATCTCTATATACTTGTACATACTTCTTCTCAGACTAATTTATTGCTAAATTCCCCTCTCTAACTTCTTACCCAATTCAACTAATAAGCTCTATCCCAACCCTTCTTTTATATTTCCTTCCTAAGCTATATTCCCAATACTGCTATTTTTAGCAGTATTTCACCCTTATCTTTTACCCCCATTTTCTTTCCTATATTCAGTTTTTGTATTCCCTTTTCTTCCTCTGCTAACTTACCTTATCTGTTCTTTCACCTGTTAATGTATATACTCAATTCATGAGCCATGTAGTACTACTTGCTACATGCATTTTTGACTGTATTTGTGAAGTTAATGCACTAGTTTATACTTCTAAGTGTGCCTTGAATTGTATAGCATTTGATTCGTATTGTATTTCTTTGTTCTATTTGTGCTTTATAATGCATTCTTTTTGTTTTTGCACAACGCATTTTGTTTTACTAACTGTTCTGAATACTATGTACATTCATACTAACTGCCTTTCTAGAGCTTTTCACTCCAGGCCTCCACTGAAAATGTGCTGTTCTTGGCCCAGTGGACCTTCCCAGTAAACAAATGTCAATAAATAAATAAATAAATAAAAATAAATAAAAATAAATAAATGTATCTACATCCATATAATATTATCAGTACCACTAGAAATCCTTTCAGCCTTTCATACCTATACTATTCATGAAAAACTAAAGTTTACACAATGCACATGCAAAACACACACACACACACATATACATGCACACACTTAAAACACCAAATCAGAATAGCTCACCAAAAACAACCCCAAAACTCAACTCTAAATATTTATTTTATATTTGATGACTGGGTTTGTCTGACTGGGCTACAATTGCTCATTTTCAGCGGAGGCCTAAGGAGAAAAGCTCCAACAGAAAAATAGAAATTTTACATATTGAATACATATAGAATACATTCATCAGTACCACACATTACTGTGTCATACATTACCCTGTGGCAAGTGAAATACATATAGAAATGCATTCATCAGAGGGATACATTCATAATTACATATTATATACATAACAGTGCAATAGTTACATAGCTGAATATTTTACTAGTTATGTTTGTACAGTGATGTACCAAGAGGAGAAGATAAAGTAGTATGTTTGTTTATTGAAGGGAAGGAAGAGAGAAGGGAAGTAGAAGGTTATAGGGGAGTGTTTTACAGGGGATAATTACATTGGCAGGTCCATTTTTCACAAAGGTATTTTGTAGCGGTTCTGAATTGATTGGGATGTTCAAGGGATCTTATATCTAGTGGTAGGCAATTCCAGGCCTTGAAAGGGTTAAAGCTATAGACTAGGTGACCCATTTTAGTCCTTGGTTTGTAGATTTTTAGTAGGCCTTGTTCAGAACTGTGGAGTAATCTAGTGGGTAGGTAATGAGAGATTACAAATGAGATAGTTGTACAGGAAAAGGGTTTGTAGAGAATTGCGTGAATAATCTAAAACTGATTATACTGAAGCAGGTTATGTAATTCTAGCCAATTTAGTTCTTTTAGTAAGAGACAGTGATGGGACTTGTAAGAATTTTGGGCAGTAAATCTGGTAGTCCTGTTATAAGTTGTTTAGTAGTCCAGTCTTGAGGCTGGTGAGAATTTGGTAGGCATTTGAAAGGGTTAGTTTTGCTGTTTTGGTAAGATATTTTTTGTTTCTATAGAGGAGACATAGCTTGAGATGTGTTTTTCAGATACAATTATTGACGTGTAAATCAAAGTAAGTCTATCATCAATAGTAACACCTAAGAGTTTTGTACTGGTGTCCACCTGTATCCGAGTATTATTTTGTGACAATATGAAGAAGAAAGACTTTATGTGGTTAAGGTTTTTAGGGAAAAAGTAATAATTTGGTTTTCTTTGGATTAAGGATAAGCTGATTTTCAGATAGCCAGTTTTCTACAGCATTAAAAGAGGACTGTGTGCATGATTTTAGTTGAGTTGGTGATTCAGCAATAGTGATAAGTGTAGAATCATCTGTGTACTGCATCAGTGAGGATCCAGGACAGGAAGAGTAGAGAAGGTTGGTAAAGATGTTAAAAAGAAGTGTTCCAAGGATGGAGCCTTGTGGAACATCCATTTTAACAGGAAGAAGAAGGGAGAAAGCTGAGAGCCATTTGATTGATTGGAGTCTGTCAGAGAGATAGCTGTTAAACCAAGATATGGTGGATGGCGAGAAGTGTAAGTTTGCTAGTTTAAGGAGAAGGAGTTTGAGAGACTGTTTCAAAGGCTTTAGAGAGGTCAGTGAAGAGACAGGAAATAAGTTTGCTACTGTCTCTAGCTAGTGATGCAGAGTTTAGGAAAGACAGGAGATCTGTAGTAGTACTGTGCATGGGACGAAAGCCATGTTGGGTAGGTGTGAGTAGATTTTCTTGCAGAAGGTAGTGTAAGACTTGATTGTGTATACATTTTTCCAGAGTTTTGGAGAGTGGTGAGAGTATGGCTATGGGTCTAAAATGAGTTATATCTTTGGAGTTTCCTCCTTTGTGTATTGGAAGAGTGTAAAATTGCTTCCAGATGGAAGGGAATGTGGATTCCGTGATAGAGCAGTTTATTAGAATAGAAAATGGAAAGCAAGAACATCAGCAGCAGCCTGAAGGAATGCGGAGGGAATGTTGTCTGTTTAGTCATTTGGATATTGAGTCTATAAAGTAGTTGCTGAATATGGAGGCAGTTTCCTCATGTGTTTTGTCAGGATGAGGATTAGGGGAGACTAGTGCACCTGGTGTAGTATTTGATTTACAGACAGCCAGAACTTTTTAGGGTTGGATTTAAAGGTAGAATATGGATTATTATAGAAGTTTTTCTTATGTTTATTTATGTGACATTTGGCAATATTTCTAAGTTCTTTATATTTCTGGAGGTCTGGTTGATGTCTAATTTTAGTCCAAATTTTCCATGCTTTGTGTTTTTTTTTAGTAGTGCACGAGTGTTTATGGTCAGTCATGGGGATATGTTAGACTTTATGCAGACTGTTCTAAGGCGTGCCAGAGAATTTAAAATACTAAGGAAAGTGGAATTAAAAAAGTGGACAGCTTCATCCAAGGGGAGTAGCTTTAAGGGATTCCAGTTCACTTTTGTTAAAAAAGATTTGAGAGTTTCAGGATTAAAGTTTGTTAGTTGTCGGTGTTTGATAAACCTTTGAGGTTTAGCTTGATGGGATGTGTATCTTAGTATTTTTACTGGGCAGTGATCACTTAGGGAATTTGGTAGCATTTCAGGGTTATGGTATTTGGAAGGGTGAGAGACAAGAATCCAGGCAAGGAGAGATGAGGCTGTATGGGAGCTATTGAAATAAGTGGGATCAGAGATGAGTTGAGTAAAGCCGTAGAGATTAAGGTGTTGTGAGGATTTTTGAGAGGAGAGAGAGAGAGATAGCCAGTTAATGTTGACATCCCCAAGAATGATAGTTTCATTTGGGATGTGTTGGGAGATATGAGCAAGCATATTTTCCAGTAGGGGGATGTTATCACCTTGTGGAATGTAAATTGCTACAATGGTGATAGTGGAATGGGTATTAATATTTAGGTTTACAGATAAAATTTTGTCTTGGGAGAAGGCTTGAGATGTAAAAGTAGAGTTAGAAATGGTAAGGTGGTTAGAGTGTAGGATAGCAATGCCTCCACCTTTCCTTTTTGGTTGATCTAGATGGTGTATGCTATAGCCAGAGGGCAAGATCTCTATGTCTTGATGTTGGGATTTCAACCAGGTTTCAGTCAAAACAAGGATATCAGGAGTATGGTGGGAGATCCAAGCATGTAGTTCACTTACGTTGTTCAGGATACTCCTAGTGTTTATTGAATAGAAGGAAAATGTTTGTTTGGGAGATTATTGACTTTGGGGTTAGGAGGGCTAGCAGTGGGGTGTGTTGGACCAGGGTTGGGATGGATGTCTCCAGCTAAGAGAATGTTTTTGTGGAGGTAGGTGAGTTTGAGCATATTAGCACTGGGGGTGTAGTTTTTGGTTTTGCGTTTGGTTGGGGTGAGTTGGGTGTTAGGTAAGTGTATTTTTGGTAAGGTAGCATTTAATGATAAGATAGATGGAAAAATGGAGAAGGCTTGATGATTATTTATATGGCTACAGCAATTTGGATTTTTAGGGGAGATATGTTTGGGGTGTAAGTGGATGTTAAGAGATGTGAGTGTAAGAAGGAGGAGTAGGAGAGGCAATAATAGGATGGATGTAGTTAGAAATGCATAGATTTTCTGTTTGAGGAATACATATTGTAGGGTGTTTTTAGTTAATAAAATGCACAGGGGTGTAGTTTGCTGGTCTATTAGATAGGGGATAATAGTGTATACCAGCTAGTATCTGTAGGGGGGTGAAGTTAGAATATTTTGTTGTAGCAGCAAGAGGGTTGAGGTATAATCTATTATGCAGTGAAAGATAGGAAATGGTGGGTGCCTCTTGTGAGAGGTGCAAAGTAGTTAGCTATAAAGGAAATATGGGGGTTGGGTGGGATGGGAGCAAAGAGAGCCCGAGTGAAGCGACACACAACCACTCAAAATAACACTTTCTACCTAACTTAGCTTCTTAGAAGTGGGGCAAAGGGGCTGGCAGTTGCCCCAGAAACAATGTTATAGAGCACATCCAGTGATTTAAGAGAGTTGTAAGTTAAGTTTCATCTGTAAGTATTTAAGCAGCTTTGATCATGATTTCTGAGGGGGTGTGCAAAATAGTGTTAATGACCAGCAGTGGCAGCTGGTGACTTCAAATCAAAGGGGGGCGGGCTGCAGGAAACAGCTGAATGGGTGGGCCAATGAGAAGGGGTGTGGTCAACTAGAAAGGGTCGGAGCTATGCTCAAAACCACAAAAAATTGGGACTTTAATTAAATACGCTACCTTGGGTGCCAAACTGTCATTGTGAGAGTCCAATCAAGACAAAATGAAGTGGAGAAGAAAAAAAACATATTTCAATGCATTGGCTATATGACAGCTTACTTAATATCTAGATGGAAACAAAAAGGTTGTGAGGCATGAAAAAATAAATTGCTTTTAAATACATTACTGGAATGCCAGTCAAAATCAAGTATAAGAAAAACAAGCAGCACTCAACTCAAACCACTTCTCCTTGCACTGCAGTTCTAATTATAATTTATATTCAGCTTTATATAAGTACCAAGTAATATGCTGAAAGTAGCAATCTGTGAAACCCCCACTTGTAAAAATGTTTCTTATCCAAAAAAGACCTGCTGCCTGACAACTGTCTACTTGTTTCATGGGGAAAACATGATCAAAGTAAAAATGAACAGCAAACAAGAAACAAGCTCAAGATAAATTGCTTAGAGGATTACTGCACAGGTTATGGACAACGCATGATATATTGGCATTCTGTTTAGTTTATGGGTAAAGCCTGCAAAGATGACTGCAAGTGTCCTAAAAATGTAATGAGCTTCTGAAAATACTGTAATCCTGTCCTTTATTACAAATACTGACATATGCATTTCAATATGAAAGGCTTATACATTATCTAGTTATGCAAGTATTCTCTGCATGGCAACAACAAAAAGGCTTTCAATTTTGATAACTCTTTAACAGTATGCTTATTAAGGCTTACTTGCATCTTTCAATCTCAGACAAGCTTAACTGATGGTCATTAAAGCATTGCTGCTTAAACACAGAGCAAAAGACACTATAACATGCATTTTCTGAATAATAAGAAGCATAAATCAACAGTATAAAAATATGACAGAAAACCAGAATATTCTGCAAAATCAAGGACAGATGAAAAGCCACTGTAGTACTTGTGTCTACCTTGGATGGGGAGATACTCTGCACACTTACACTGCATAACTGCGCCTTGCTTTGCTTGGACACATCCAGAGTCACTACATGGGGGAGTGGGGTAAAACAAGTATGTCACAATTTGAAATGTCTCTGTGTGACACATTTGTCATACCCCTCAACCTCAGAGCAAGAAATCTGGATAAAGCCATAAATAGAAGTTGGATAAATCCCCAAAAATAAGGACAATTTATAAATATTGCTCTTATAAACATAGAAAGATAATATTTTTTGAAGGGTATGAAATCTGAAACTCAAATGTCTGTCATTATTTTCTAACTTCAATCTTTAATGATTTACCACTAATTTGCCAGAAAACCACAATTTTATGAAAAATGGACCAAAAATGTGATGCAAAAATATAAAATAGCCGCACACTACAACTGGGAACTTGTCAAAGAAGGGACACTTTTTTAATATTAGTACTGTTAATTTGAGCAGCTGACAAAATTAGAGAATTTATAAGCATTTCTGAAATAAAAGCAATCTATAACTCTGATCATTACAATTATTTATTAATTGTAAACCCTACACGTTTTCTTCCAAAATTGCCATTTTGTGGAGGGATTATTAGGGGAGGGGAAGCAACATTTTGATCCAAAATCAGGGACAGTTGAGAGGTTTGGATATACCTAATTCTATAAAGTGATTTATTTGCACCTACCTCTCAAGCTCTTAATGCAGGAAATCTGGATAAGGCCAAATATATTGGGGGAACAAAAACAGTCCTAAAAATTGCTCTTGTATAAACTTAGACAGTTGACAGAATAACAGGTCTTGCTTTAGCATGCATTTTTCTGAAGGGTATGAAGTCTGAAACTCAATGTCTGTCATTTAGTGACTTCATTCCTAAATTATTTGCAAGAAAATAACACATTTTATGAGGAACAAACCAAAAATAAGAAGCAAAAATCTATTCATTTTGTGAAAATCTGGACAGTTTAGAGGAATAGTTCAGCTGGGGCTGTCCGAGTTGGTCACCCTTCCCCCTCACAAAATCATAGTCGAATGAGGCCTCCCCCGCAGCCATTCCAGTGTCCCATTACTTGGCTATTTCACGTCATTTACCATAAATACTAATGTGCATACTGCTTTAGTTCTACGATGATTTGGATTTCATTTAAAAGTTTTATTTTACATTTTACAGCACAAACACTAATAAACATCTGCTAAACAAAGCAATGTAGTATCACAATGAAAATAGACTTAGCACTAAATCTTATCGGCCTTTGAAACTCACATTCATTAAAACATCATTGAAACCCAAATTTAAAGAAAATGCATCTGGCCAGTGGTGGATAAAGATTACCTTTGGGCTGTTTTCAAATCATAGGCCCCTTGCACACGAAACATATATGTGTTCTTTGATACACCTTTCTGATTGTATTCAATTACATTCCTTGTATAATACAGAACAGTTGTTAGAGTGCCCAACAGTAGCTGGAGAAGAGACTCACCAAGACTAAAATGATCATTTATCTTCTGTGAAGGAAGTGGTGATGCGGCAGCTTCTTATGGCTTGTACCCCAAAAGGTGTCAAGAGTGTAGTACTTCACAGAGTATATTCCCAGTGGGCAAGGAAATGCAAAATAATCCATCAGACTTTTTCTCTCTTAAAAAAAAAGAAAAAAGAAATAAGGCAGTAGTAGGATAATGTATCTCATCCAGTAGGACATTGACCACTAAAGGTGCATTGTGCCTTTCCCATAATATTGTTTCTACCATTCATTTCACTGGATGACCAACAGCCTGGACATAGAGACAAGTGGGGAGTTATGTAAAGATATTTGTGGAGCACATATACTTGAAGGAAGGGAGCTGATTTTTGCTAACAGACTGCCACAAAATGGGAGCAAGTGGCATGTGGATCATTTTACTGAGGGATCTGCATATATCATACATGTGACAAAAAAGAATGATCTGCTATGCATGCATTTTACTTGTCACTATTGACACATTTGGTAAAAGCAAACATATCAACTAGCAATGTGAAAATGCTAAATCTGGATGTTAAATTTTCTGAAAGACATGAGCTTTCCTTTAACAGGCTTACTGCTACAAATTTTTTTCATTTGTCATGTACTGTAATACTGATAATTACACTGCAGTATTTTCGTCAATGTACCTTTGACAGCAGGGAGAAAAACAATCCTTGTCTGAGGGTAGCATTTTAGTGTTACAATAAATCTGCAAGAATGTCAGGAACACATTATTATATCACAAACACACACACACACACCATTCCCTTGTAATGAATGGACCTGAATTTCCCTTGCAGCAAGATCCGTTGGGCACATACACCATTCCCTTGCAATGAACCTGAATTTCAGCCTTAAAATTCCCTTGCAATGAACAAGATCCATTGGAACCAGGAACTGCCATCATAACATTCCTGGCAGCGTGAATGAACCAATCAGTAGCCTGCCCTTGCCATCCACGTCATATACGTAACTACAGATGTGGCATTCCGATCCCTTTCTATTTTACTGCGGTTACAAACCACATAGACTTCTGAGCATCAGTGTACAGATGCCTTTCTTCTTAATCTGGACTGGTTTAGCAGTAGTCCAGATTTTTTTTTTTAAACTCAGAAATCACACGCATGTGCAGTTCGAGTAACAGTGAGTCACTATGCAGCCAGTATACAGTAGTTTACTAATTTTTTTTTTTTATTATTTTTCTTTCTTTTTACAGTTGGGGGGCTGCAGTCCTAAAGTCCAATAGCATGAGCTGCCCCTGATGACCAGAGAGCCAAATGACCCTGCTACAGCTCTGAGGCCAGAGATCAGATCTTATCTGTATTCATGGCAAGACAGACCTCAGCTTTCAGATGACAACCATGAAACTAATTGATAACTGCTTCACCTCAGTTTAGCAATAATACTGCCAGTACTGTGGTTAAGAACCTATGAATACACTGCATCTTGTATTCATTTAGAACAGGCAGTGATTATAATGCTATAGTGTCTGTTCTTAAGACAAAAAGCAATAATTTCTGCTATCCTACTTACCTTACAACATAAACATAGGCGCTTTCTTCCCCTCAAATTAAAATTCACTGAGTTGTTTTGCTGAATACTGATTTATAAAAGGCACTATAGCACCTTTAAGATAATATATTGCATGTATTTCCTAAGCAAATATCATCATGTGATTATAATGAGTCACCACATGCTGGCTCTAATGTGCTGACTTTGTTAGTTGACTTGTAATTGCTGTTAACTGAGCTCACAGCATACCATCAATGCTTTTAGTATGCTCACACAGCCGTAAAGTCATGGCCATACATATCTTACATTTCTTTCTGTATATTTTGTAATGCTGCCCCATTCACTTACAAACTGAAATTCCAAGCATATTAAAGTTACTAAACCCAGAGCCATGGTAAAACTGCATTACTACCTTCAAAATTGCCCTTTAATGGATCAACATTTTTAGCAGACTATAGTTCTGTATGAAACCTGAATTGCCTGCCCTTATTTGCATAATGTTCTAACCATGAAACATATCATTAGGTTTGTTACATTGTTTCATTTCCATTTGTAGTGCAGTGACCTATCCTGTTCTGATTTCTTAAAAACATGCACACGGCTGGGCTTATAGAAGCACAATGCAACTCCTTCATGTTTTTCCAGATTGTGCGTGTAACCTACCAGACTTGTATCTCAAGGCTACATTTCAAATATAACAAGATGAAGGCACAGCTGCTCTTTTTCATATACAGTACTAGTTATTATATAACAAATGCATCTAATGACAGAAAGTACCTCCTTTGGGGCTGGATGAGTCTAAATATGTGCTAATTACTTACAGCAGGATTCAGACTCATGGGAAATGAATACTGATACTGAAAAAAATATTAAGCAGCATTTTCATATGCCCAGAAATGGTATTGTTAGTGAAAATATAAATGATTATAGTTCAGTGTGCTGCCTTAACAAACGGTTTATGTACTGCAGAATCTTAAATGTTCAATGTTTTTATTTGCATATTCTGGTGTCCCCTTTATAGTATTGCAGGCCGAAGGGCTCTACTTCCATGAGAGCCCCCAATGAATGAAGCTTGACTGCATCACTCTGTGGGAGCAAGCACAACTGGGCTTATGGTAGCCTGTTTGCCGTCACCACAGGGCATTCTATAATTGGCAGGTTTTTTTTTTTGACTATGCAAAAAACTTGTTTTAATTATGCATTATCATCGCTGCTGAGCAGTGTATACTGAAAAACACATCAAGAAGGAAAAAGATCCACGTTGAGTGAAGCACGACACCAATTGAAGTATGCAGTTCTGGTATAATAAGCTGGGTTGTACAAGCTCAGCCTGTACCCAAAAGATGGAGAATTTCTAAATCACTTACAATGCTGGGGTCATCTGCATGCTTCCTTCTATGGCACTCTTTATGATTCATAAAGAGCTGAGCTGACCATTCTGTTGCATACCAGGCCTACTCCATGGGTCACTAGGTCCATGACATAACCCCAAGTTTGAAGTCAGTTTACTTTGTATAAAGACTGGTTAGTGTTAAAATGAAACAAATGCATTTGCGAAATCACAAAACTTTATTGAGATGGTTGGCCATTTCAACCTCTGGCCATCCACAGTGATGATTGGCTATAGCTGTGTTTCAAACGGCCACCTCTGGCTAGTTATACACAATAAAAGTGTTAAAATTCTGAATAAATATGATTTATTTTCACCCTGGTCTTTGGCTATTTCCAGAAGTGGATGTACATCTTTGGCCAAAAGATAAAAAGAAAGTTCATAACATTTATTACAAAAAAAAAGTTTATTGAAAAATATTCTGGAGCAGGTTCTAAAACCAAAGTATAGTATTGCTGAGAGCCTCCTTCACCCTGCAGCAGTATCCTAGATGAAACATCCATCTTTTTGTCTTGGAGTTATGTCATACTGGGTTTGGATCTCTTCTAACATTACCAAATGTGACAAATGTCAAACATCTATGGGAAACATGCTGCACCAAGAATATCTGAGAAGATTCACAAAAAAGTGTTGTGTAACTAAATCTCATTATCTGTTCATCTAAATCACATTCTGTTGTCCACCATGTAGCCACTGACATCCCAGAAGCCTGTTATTCCCAGTGCCACCTATATGTCAATTTTACTTTTGCATGGATGACAAGTACAGTTGTGACATGCTACTAAAGCTCAGTCTACAACAATAAATAAACTGTGGATTTGAGGCATTTTTTATGTCTGAAGGAGTCAACTCACAATCTCCATTATGAAAAATGCAGATTATCCTCACCTGGTATCTCCAGACTTCTTGTCTGTCCAAGAACAGATCCAACAAAATGTTAGAAATTGTTCTACAGGTATTTCAGTTAACCAGCAAATGATGACTGCAGTACCACTCCTGACATGCAGACAGAACTATAAACTGGAGGTAAAGCTCTCTCCAACCAAGACTGAACATGACAGTCAAGAGGAGAAGGTAAACACTCACACCACACTCATCATAGTCCCACTAAACCTACGCCACCAAAATCCACACATAGAAAGACAAACATTCGCAGAGGCTCTCAATAATAATCTGCTCAAGCAACAGAGACCTCCAAAGCAGAAACGTAAGCAACCTCCACCCCCCAACACAACCCAAATGACACATAGCCCACAGACTCAGTGTGCCAATAAACCACAGCCCATAAGGCAAACCAACATACCCAACACACTAGTCATAGGTGACTCTATAGTCAGGCACACTGATGTCCCACTCACCAGGCTAAACAAGAAGGTTACTGTCGATGCCTGTCGGGTGCCAGGATCCACCACATAACCCATGCACTCAGGTCACTCCACAACAAGTACAAATATGACTCTGTCATTGTCCATGTAGGTGTGAACAACCTGAGACATACCTCTCTGGACTACATGAAAAGAGACATGGAAGAGCTCTCCAATCTTGTAGCCCAGGCAGGTATGACCCTACCTCTGAGTAGCATCCTGCCATTGCCCAGAATGATACCACAGTACAAGGACAAAATGATTGACTTCAACAATTGGCTAAGCTTCTGGAGTCATTCTAAGCGGATCTAGTATCTGTCTGCCTGGGATGACATGGTCAACAGACCACGAGGCTTTGTCAGAGATGGCCTGCACCTGACACCCCTGGGATTCTGGATACTGGCTAAGGGTCTTGCCACCCCTATAGTCCCATTTTTAGGCAAGGTTCAAATGACAAATTCACCATCATAACAGGAATAGGCAAGCAAAAACTGAGGGTAATGCTACTCAATGTTAGAAGTTTAAATCTCAAAATGCACTCACTCAAGGCACCCCTTAAAATAGAGAACATCGATATCTGTGCAGTGACTGAGACCTGGTTCAAGGCTCTAGAGAGCAGCCTGGCATTACCAGGCTATAACTCATACCACATATTTTGGCCATCTAACCTGGACCAGAACACCAAAGGCAGAGGTGTGCCCATATTCATTAAGTACATCCACACCTCCAGGCTAGTTGCGCAGCATAATGCATCCGAGGTTATCCAAGTGCAACTAACTCTGGGCAAAACTGCAATCCAAATTGTAGCTTGCTACAGATCCCCCACCATGCCCCAGGATTCCCACTCTTCTTTTCTTGATATACTGGAAAATATTAGGGTTTAACCAAACACCCTAATAATGGGCGATTTCAACTACCCCACCATTAACTGGGAAAACTACTCATGTACCAACTCCTTCACTCAATGCTTTCTGGAATTCATAAATTCCAATGCCCTGGATCAACTTATCCACACCCCCACCAGGGGCAACAATATTCTAGACCTAGTCATTACCAACATAAGTGACTGGTGCTCCACACATGAAGTCAACTACTCTTTGGTAAGATCAGACCATAAGCTAATCACCCTAGATATCCACATCCTGCCCCCACCCACCATTAAGGAACCATGGTAAAAACAATTCTCCAAAGCCAACTTCATGCTTCTTAAGACAGAAGTGGTGAACTTCATGACACCCATGTAGATGGACAATACAGTTACGACTGCTGAATCCTACACAAATGCACTCTATAAGCACTTACACAAGTGCATGGATCATGCTACCCCAAACAGAACCAAGACGTTATCCTCCAAAAAAAGGAAGCCAATCTGGTGGTCCCCTGCCATAAACAAACTCTACAACAGAAGGAAGAAACTGTTGCAAAAGAGAGTAAAATCCCATGAGTGAAGGAACTCCCTGGTCAGCCTCAGTAAGAAGCTGAGATCCCTTATAAGATCCTCCAAAGCTAGCTACGAAAACAAAATTGCCACTGCTTCTAAGGGCAACCACAAAACATTCTATAGCTATGTCAAGAATCTCAATGGCAACACCCAGAATTGCTCTGAATTACAGCACAATGGCATGAAAATTACAGAATCAACTGATATTGCCAACATCCTGGCAGATAGGTTCAGTGCTAACTTTACCCTCCTCTCACCCTCTAAAGGGCCCGTATCTATACAGGAAGAATGCAGAGTCCCTGTAATCACATCTATGCAGGTAAAAGCTGCACTCTCTAAAACCAAAAACACAGTGTCCATGGGACTGGACAATATCCCCGGCTGTGTTTTACATGAACTTCAGAATGAACTGGTTCCCCACCTAAGCACCATGTTCAATCACAGTCTCACATCAGGCTGTGTGCCCACTGAATGGCGCACAGCAACAGTTATCCCACTCCACAAAGGGGGAGCCACCACTGATCCTGGGAACTATCGCCCTATTAGCCTGACGAGCCTGGTCTGCAAGGCAATGGAACGTATCATCATGGAACTCAAAGACATTGGTAACCTCCAAACTCTGAACCTCACCCAGTTCGGGTTTGTGAAAGGCAGATCATGCCTTCTGAAACTGATCGACTTCTTTGAGGCAGTCACCAAAGCCGTAGACGAGGATAAGGTGTTTCACACAGCCTATCTTGACCTCGCCAAGGATTTCAACAGCATCCCCCATTTTGGAATTATAGCTAACCTCACTAAACTAGGTATAAATCCCTACATCACAAGATGGATTGCCAACTGGCTCACTGACAGAACTGACACTGTAAAAGTTGCAGACTCCAAATCTGACTTCAAACCAGTGACAAGTGGAGTACCACAACGTTCAGACCTGGGACCTCTCCTGTTTGGTATCTACTTCTCTGAAGTACAGGCTAACATTGAAGGCCTCTGGCTAACTAAGTTCGCAGATGACTGCAAACTAGGAGCCATTGTCAAGTCCCCAAATGATGTGGACATCCTACAGAAGGGCCTCACTGAGACTGATGCCTGGTGTCAGAGGCATTGTCTCAAGCTCAATGCCAAAAAGTGCATTGTCATCCCCTTTGGTAAAAACTCTGTACCCATGAACTACCACCTAAATGGCAGTCTATTTAATGATGAATGTGTGATAAGAGACCTTGGGACCCAGGTGGACAGTAGTCTCTCCTTTGATAATCACATTGCCACAGTAGTCAGGAAATCCTTTTATGTGACACACCTCATCACAAAAGGGTTCTCATCCAGGAAAAAAGAGGTCATTGTTCCCCTCTACTCGGCACTCATTAAATCCATTATAAAGTACAACGCCCTTTTTGGAATGTACCTCACAAGACATCTGCAGCAGCTGGAAAGGCCACAGAAGTACCTCACAAAGAGGATTACTGGCCTCAAACAGATGCCTTACACTGATGTCTCAATAAACTCCAGCTTTACTCTGTAGCATATCGTCTACTCCAAGGAGATCTCTGCCTAACATATAAAGCTATGTTAAACACAGAGCTGTTGGACATGCTACACAAAGAAATTCCAATCTCTCCTAGCTACACACTCTAGGGACCTAAACCTTGTCACAACAATAAACAGGACATGCTGGAGGGATAGATTCCTGTCCCAGAGTCTTCCTACACACTGGAACATGCTACCCGTCTATGTCAAGCAATGTTCCTCATTAGCACTCTTCAAAAAAAAATTTTGATGAGAGGATGGGAAATTGGAAATAAACCCTGGGGATCACTTCTGTGGCTCTGCTCAACAGGGGCACAGGAAATGAACTTTCTTGGGTGGCATAAGCCAGGGAACTTTGTTGGTTAGACTTACTTAGGCCTTTGGAACGATAGCCGAGTACCTACCTATGAACCTATGCTATATAGCCCAACTGAAGGTGAATGGTATTGGTCATTTTCTGAAGCATCTTTGTTTTATAATTTATAATCTAGCAAAGCTAGAACTTCCACTGAGTGACCTCCCAAACCTCTTGTATCAGAGGCACATGGGATATATGCAAATGATCCTCATGAACATCAGGTGTTTCAGCTTTGCTGGTTTTCATTTTGTTTTTACTGATTGGTTTTTCAGTGACCTTCTCACTCATTGTTTTAGTTTGTTGTTTGGGATATTTTTGCAGTGACTCTAATGATAATGGACATCAGCTGGGTATAACAGCCCTGTGTTTCTACTGCTTAGTCAAACACTGCTTGTGCTGATGAAGTCATAGCAAGGCCAAAATATGCATATCCACAGCTAGTAGGGTTTGGCTTTATTGGTCTGAAATTGTCCAGAAAAATGACAAAACAAGTAATGGGTATTCAGAATAGCCAGTTAGCTGAAACACCTGATGTTCATAAGGATCATTTGCATATATCCCATGTGCCTCTGATACAAGAGGTTTAGGAGGTCACTCAGTGGAAGTTCTAGCTTTGCTGGAGTTTTCATTTTTTACTGATTGTTTTTTCACTGATGTTCTCACTCATTGTTTTAGTTTGTTCTTTGGGATATTTTTGCAGTGACCCTAATGATAATGGACATCAGCTGGGTATAACAGCCCTGTGTTTCTTATGCTTAATCACTCTGCTTGTGCTGTGCTGACAAGGTCATAACAAGGCTGAAATATGGATATCTACAGCTAGTGGTGTGGTTTTATTGGTCTGAAATTGTCCAGTAAAATGACAAAACAAGTCATAGGCATTCAGAATAGCCAATTAGCTAAAACACCTGATTTTCATAAGGATCATTTGCATATATCCCATGTGCCTCTGATCGCATCCCTAGCTATTTAGGGAAATCTACTTCCTGTATCTCATCTATTGCATATTTTGCTCATGCCTATGCCTCTCAAAGCAAGGACTCTCTTAGATTGGCTATATATTAACATTGACACCATTTCAAAATTGCTGAAAATTGTTAGAAGGCATGGTAGGGATCATACCTCTTAACTTGGAAACATCAAAAATCTGGAAAAAGGCCCATGAAAAGTAGGTAAACTGGCCAAAAATCTGGCTGCAGATTAACAAAATTTGCATACATAATTATGTAACCCTACCCACCCACTGGAATTGTGGGATACCAACATTTAAACAAATTGAAGAACATGCAAAATATTAAACACAGAACAATAGGTTTTTATTTATATTAACATTTGAGTGCGTATCAAATGTTGAACTTGTATAAAACTAAAATTAACTGCTAGTAACTTATTCTACCAACATTCTAAGTTTATAAGAACAGTATTTTAAATCTGTCCCTATTGTTGGGTCCCCACCACCCCCATTATTTAAGGCTTTATCCAGTTTTCTTGTATTAGGAATTTGAGAGGTATGATTATACCATTCTGGACAAGGCGAACAATATCAGGGGCCGAGTTTAAATATTGCTCTTATGAACTTAGAAAGTTGATAGAACAGTTTTTTCCATTAACATGCATTTTCTGAAGGATATCAAGTCTTAAAGTCACCTGTTAGTCATTATCTAGTGTTGTCAGTCCTCTGATTTCCCAGAAAACCACATATTTTATGAGGAATAAACCAAAAATATGAGGCAAAAATCTGTACAGGCTGCAAAAATCTGGACAGTTGAGAGGTATGCAATGTAGCCCTCAAAGAATCAGGGAAAATTTTCAACAGAATCAGAGACAAATCCAAAAATCATTAGCGACTATCAGAGACACTTTTACAATATTAGTATTATTAACCCGAGGCACTGACAGAGTAAGAGGATACTAATTAATATCTATTTTCTGAAGTAAATAGAGTCCATAACTGATTTTTGGCATTATTTATTAAGTGCAATTCACCACCTTTTATCCAAAATTACTGAGTTAAGGAGGGAATTAGTGTGACAGAGCTGCATTTTGAGTCAAAATCAGGGATGTCTATAAAAATCAGGGACAGCGGAAAGGTATGGACAGATCATTGCTTTCAACCTCTTACTTCAAGACTCAGGAAGGGATAAAACAAATATTCAGGTACAGCAGTGCAGAACATTGGCAACTTTTAAATATTCTCATTACGGACTTAAAACGGTGATAGAAGAATAAAAGGGCTTACATTTTTATTCATTTAGTCTAACTGAAATTATTGTGATTATTTGTTAACTACAATCCTTATTTTAGCTGTATTTGGAATACACGTCTGAAATTTCTAGTTAATCTCATTTTCCGCTTCTTTCTCTCATTATATATGTCCAAACCAACTGCAGCTAGTCTATCTTAGTTACTTGAGAAAAGCATGTCATTGTAGTTAAGGAAATGCTGATAACAGGGCACTAAACAGCAATCACTTTTACTTGATGCTGACCTCATTGTGGGCATAGCAAGTGTGCCATTCGTTTAATGATGATTGTGTGAGGAGGATGAGAAGAGGAGCAGCAGTGCACACATTCACAATCCATGGCGTCCTTCACAAATGTCATACATTCTAAAAAAAAACGTGCAATAAACAGCACACCAGACTGGAGGTAGCAGGCATGTCTCCTCCTGTTTGCCACTGTTTCCAATATAATTAAACTGTGCGTTACTTTATTTAATTTGTAAGACACAAACTGGCACTTTCATCCATGGAGTCAGCATGCAGACTCAGAGATGCAATTAAAATATACTTCAAAGATCTTCCTGTCACCAAGAATGATAGGACTAAATAACCTGCAGTCAGAGCTGAAGAAGAAATAGAAAATACCCTTGTAATAAATGTTTAGGATAGTCTAGCCCTTACGCAGCACAACATTTACTGCACCCCACTTGTAATCCTTGTCTCATCATAGAATTTTATCAGAAAAGCAAACTTCTAAGGCCAAACATGGCAGAGGTAAATATCATGTGCAGGTGAGTTGCAATGTATGAGTCTCTGAGCTTACATCAAAAAGTAATGCAGAAGTGGTCTGATGCCATCAACAGCCCATTCACAGGGTAATTTAATATGAAAGAGTTTCCAAAGAAATAACCGGCTTCATCTCTGAGAGTCCGGCAGGCAGTCAGGCACTGCCTCACAAAGCTGATGTCATCATAAAAAAATTGGGAATTAAAGGAGCCACTCAAATTTGTGGCACCCCATTATTTTGCCCTCAAAACCTGTAAATTCTGAGGAATTTGGTACAGTTGCAAGGTCTGGTAAGGATTGTTGTACATCATGTGAAATAAGAATACAGTCATTAGCAAGTAATCCAAACACAGATTTCCCTTTACCTTATTTATATGGCTTCTTAAATTTAGACCTTCATAGCTAATTCATTGAAAGCTATCTCACAGGGTGTGGGGGCAGCCCTGCCTAATCTCTCACTGGATACCTGCTTCTCCTATGGCTTCTCATTAACAAGTAAATTAAAATCATGGGTTAATGTACTATAGTCATTGTATAAAGCTTTTAATCAGACCACACACCCCAAAATCACTATTGCTCATTTGTTTGAAGATGAAGTTCTACTCTGTTTAAACATTTGCTTTTTATTCCAGATAACTAACACTATTCCTGCACAAGGTCCAATTTTTTGAAAGTTTAAAGATCCACCAGCTATGTATACTCTGTTTACTTTTAATGAACTCTCCTTGCCAGCTTTAATAACTCTAGGTAGAACCCAATACACTCTCTTAGTCAATATTTAGCTAAACGCAGGTAGCTGCACTGCCAGGCTACATTTCATTCCACACCTTTTGGCCCCAGAACTTGGACTGAAGCTCCAAAGGCGGTGATGTTTCCATATTCATAAAGGATGCACACACCTCCAAACTGGTAGCCCAACATAACGCAGCAGAGATATTTCAGATGCAGCTAACATTGGGGAAAGACAGTGATTCAGGTCATAGCCTACTATAGGTCCCCAACCATGTCCCAGAACTCACACTCCACATTCCTAAGCACCCTGGAGAATATTAGGGTCCAATGTAACACTCTCACACTGGGTGACTTCAACTACCCCCCTCCCCCCACAAAGTTAACCACCATCAAAAACTTCTCCAAAGCTAACTTTGGGCTCCTAAAAACAGAGGTGGCTAACTTCACGGCACCCAAGCAAATGGAGAATATTTGCATGACCGCCGAATCATACACCAGTGCACTGTATGAACAAGTACACAAATGCATGGATCTCGCCATACCCAATAGAACCAAGATGCTCTCCTCCAAAACAAAAGGAAGCCAGTCTGGTGGTCCCCTGCCATAAACAAACTCTACAACAGAAGGAGGAAACTGATGTGGAATAAGGTAAAGTCCCAAGACTGGAAAAACTCTATTAGCCTCAACAAAAAGTTGAGATCCCTCATCAAATCCTCTAAAACTAGCTATGAAAACAGAATTGCAGCAGACAGTAAAGACAACCACAAGGCCTTCTATAGTTATGTAGAAAATCTTCACGGCAATACCCATATTTCTGAGCTACTGCACAATGATACCTTCTCTACCGAGCCAACAGATATTGCCAATATACTGTCCGACAGATTCAGTGCCAACTTTACCCCTCCCCCCTCAAAAGGACCAATCACAATACCAGTAGATTGTCAGGCACCCAGTATTACTGCTGCACAGGTTAAAACAGCACTGTCCAAGGCCAAGAATACAGCTTCTATGGGACCTAACAATATCCCTGGCCATGTTCTACATGAACTAGAGAGTGAAGTGGCACCTCACCTGTGTGCCCTGTTCAATCACAGCCTCACCTCAGGCTTTGTCACTACCGAATGGTGCACTGCTACAGTCATCCCTGTCCACAAAGAAGGAGCGACTACAGACCCTGGGAACTATCGCCCCATGAGTCTGACGAGTCTGATATGTTTTTATTTTTTTTTATTTTTTATTTTACATTTGTTGACCGGGAAAGTCCGACTAGGTTCCATAGATCCTGTTTTCAGCGGAGGCCCGGGGAGAAATGCTCCAGAAGCATGTCTTTAGAATGTGGGAGGAAACCAGAGTACCCGGAGGAAACCCACGCGAACGCAGGGAGAACATGCAAACTCCACACAGAAGGCACCCCAGCCGAGAATCGAACTGGAGAACCTCTTGCTGTGAGGTGACAGCATTAACCGCTGCACCACTGCGCCGCCCCAAAGCATGCAATATATGCAAAGCTATGGAACGCATCATCATGGACCTAATAAACAAGGATACAGGGAATCTCCAAATTCTGGATCCCAGTTTGGTTTTGTGAAGGGTAGATCTTGCCTGCTCAACCTGGTTGACTTCTTTGAGTCAATCACCAGAGCTGTGGATGAAGGCAAGGTGGTTCATACAGCCTACCTTGATCTGGCCAAGGCCTTTGATACCATTCCCCACTCAGGAATCATAGGAAAATTCACTAAGCTAGGCATCAACCCCTATATCACTAGGTGGGTTGCAAACTGGCTCACAGATAGAACCCACAGTGTGAAAGTAGCTGACTTCAAGTCAGGCTGCCGACCAGTCATGAGTGGAGTCCCACAGGGTTCGCTCCTGGGTCCTCTTCTGTTTGGTATCTAGTTCACTGAAGTCCATGCCAATATGAAGGGACTCTAGCTGACAAAGTTCGCAGACAATTGCAAGTTGGGAGCTATTATTAACTCCCCAAGTGATGTTGACATCCTACAGAAAAGCCTCACCGAGACCAACGACTGGTGTCAGAACCATGGCCTTAAGCTCAATGCCAAAAAATGTGTCATCATCCCCTTTGGGAAAAACCTGGTTCCCATGAATTACCATATTGATAGTAGCCCACTGAACACAGAAGGCATAAGAGAACTTGGAACACAGGTTGTCAGTAACCTCTCTTCTTGACCAGCACATTGCCACTGTGGTCAGAATGTCCTATGTGGCACAGCTCATTACTAAGGGATTTGCATCCAGGAAGAAAGAGGTCATCATCTCTCTCTCTACTCTTCCCTCACTAGACCAGTCATTGAGTACAATGCCCCATTTGGCATGTACCACACGAGACACCTGCAACAGCTGAAGAGGCCACACAAGTACCTCACAAAGAGGATCCTAGGCCTTAAACACTTATCCTATATAGACAGACTCAAAAAACTCCAACTATTCGCTGTCTCATATATCCTACTTAGAGGCAATCTCTGCTTGACTTACAAAGCCAAGTCTGACCCAGCTCTGTTAGAAATGTTACATCTTAAGAAATCCCAATCCCTCCAGCAACACACGCTCCAGAGATCTCAACCTCATTACCACAATAAACAGAACATGCTGGAGAGACAGGTTCATAACCCAGAGACTATCCATGCTCTGGAATAGACTTCCCATACATGTCAACCAGAGCACCTCACTGGCCCTCTTCAAGAGAAATCTTGATGTGTGGATGGGAAATAGAAAATTCACCCCGGGGATCACTCCAGTGGCTCTACTCAACAGATGCACTGGGAACTAAGGTCGGGTGGCACAATGCCAGGGTAATCCTATGGCCTAGGCTTGTAAAGGCTCCAGGGCCATTAGCCTACTACACACCTATGAACCTATGAAGTTTTGTACCAACATTAATAAGAGGCAGATGAGTCTGCAGTTTCTGATGGTTTCCAAATCACTCTTCCCTTTGGAACATATTGCTTTTCTAGCTTTCATCATGAAAGGGGACAATGTCCCTGCCTGTTTGATTTCATTAGACAAGTTCTGATAACCTCTATGATAGTTCCACTGCTCTTGTCATAAAATTCAGTAAGGAAGCAGGCTGTTCTACAAAATTTGTATAACTTCTTGAGATTCCTCTAAATAAAAACCTGCATATACTGAAGATTTTCCTGCTCTGGCAGAAGCTCCTCACTTTTTATATTTCACATCCCAACTTTGGGGTGACTAGGTTGTGTATTAGTATAATTTTTATTACAAAGATAAGACAGCCTTTTTGGTTTCCATATGAATTCTTATATTACCACCTCCTGTTTTGTTTAGTCACTACCTCTTACTTTATTTTTTCACCCACTTGCCTCGCATATTTGGCGTAGATATATCTCTCTTCATTCTCCTAAATCTCCTTTACAAATGTTTCCAATGTCTGCTGTATTCAGAATGAGATGGTCAAGTTGGACCCTGGCCTTAGTCCAGTTTCTCTCACATTATCATCAAGACTCCTATTTTAAACCATGTTTCTGAATTTTGCCAAGATGAGATTTGTAGATTCATGTTACTCTGTTGCATCCGTGACTTAATTTCTCCACTATAATTTTAGTTCTCAGTGTGGCTCTGAATCTATGCCATAGTACTGAGCTTAACACAGATTTCTCCTGAAGTTTTTCTGTTATGGTCTGTTCCAACTATATTCTTGAGCTTTCCTTGTTTGTTCCTTTCTTGCAATTTATAATGGCCCAATCTCAAGGCATCTGCAGTCGCTTTGGCAATTGTTGGAGTACCCCCTAATCCATGTGGGGAGACATCAGGGATGTGTCTTTCCTTAATTTCAATCAAGTCGATGATTTGTTACATTTTATCTTCCTAATTTTACTTCTGATCTGCTGACCTGTTTCCTAGCATTCTAGAGCAGGAATACTTTCCTTGTTTACCTGTGTTACCTCCTCCAAGTAACTATACAATTCATTAAGGTTAGCGTATTAGGTAGCCCATCTTCTTTATAGTTACCTGTAGCATTAAAATTTCTATTGTCAACTCACTTTCCACCTTTCCTCCTATCTCTTCACATTGGCTGAAAAAAACTGGCAAAAAAATTCATGGTCATCCCAACTAAGAGTGTATACGTTTCTGATTTTCTATGACTTTCCTCAAACATGTCACACACAAATTATCCATCTTCTCTTATCACTGATTTGTACCTTGTTTATAGCTAAATACACAATTTTCTGCATACAAGGTATCCCATATCCCACCCACACCTCTTGACCTGAATACTTCAAACATCTGGTTAAAGGCTCTTGAAAAGTAGGTACACCTTGCTGATAGGATCTGTGCAGTAAATTAACGCATTTGCACAGCAAACAATATAACTCCTCACACCTTCAGTAAGATTGTGAGATACTAGGATTCAGAAACACAAGTTAAAAAATAGAGAGAACAAAAAAGCAAAATATACATTTGTTTTAGTATGATGCAGGGAAAGAAAAATGTAAACAGTTCCTAATTTGGTCAGATGCCATCAAATACAATCATCCACTAGGCTGTCAGCAATGCAAGCGTAAACCAATCACAGCAAGGATGATTAAATCCAGACCAAGAGTTTTGCATCCAGGAAGAAAGAGGTCATCATCTCTCTCTACTCTTCCCTCATTAGGCCAATCATAGAGTATAATGCCCCATTTAGCATGTACCTCACTAGACACATGCAACAGCTGGAAAGACCACAAAAGTACCTCACAAAAAGGATCCTAAGCCTTAAACACATGTTCTACATGGAGAGACTCAAAAAAACTCCAGCTATTCTCTATCTCATATCGTCTACTAAGAGGTGATTTCTGCTTGACTTACATACCCATGTCTGACCCAGCTCTGTTAGAAATGCTACATCTAAAGAAATCCAAATCCTTCCTTACCACATATGCTCCAGAGACCTCAACCTTATTACCGCAATCAACAGAACATGCTGGAGGGACAGGTCCATAACCAGAGACTGCCCATGCTCTGGAAGACTTCCCATACATGTCAAGCAGAGCACTTCACTGGCCCTCTTCAAGAGACATCTTGATGAGTGGATGGGAAATAGAAAGTTCACCCCAGGGATCACTGCAGTGGCTCTACTTGATAGAGGCACTGGGAACTAATGGCGGCATGATGCCAGGGCACATCTATGGGCTAGTTGTGTAAAGGCTCCAGGGCTATTAGCCTAGTACACACCTATGAACCTATGAACAAGGAAATACATGAGCAACAAGAACCTGCAACATTGCATGCAGTAAGCAAACAACTAAGAACAGTGCTAAATAGCTGTAATGGTGCAAATGATTAACATGGCAGTGTAATAAAGAAGTATATAAACCACAAACACAGAAGAAATTTCAGCAGTTGTGCTGTGTACCATATCATGATGGTCACATTTATGATGCTGTCTGTCACTGACTATGATAATATCGGAGACGTATCCTACATTCTTGAGATAGAATTGTTAGATGTGTTCAGATGTTCATGTAACTGTGTCAACACTACTTTTATACTACTGGAGTTGTGGTGCATTGGTTATGTGCTTGGGCCTTCCTTGTCATAATATCCACTGACCTGATTTCCAATCCCACGCCTGTATATATGATCTATACAAACTTTTTTAATGGATTGATAGCTGTGCACCTGTATGCTGATGGTATTAAGCCATATGAATCAGTTTTTCAGACATGTCCTTAACGTTCATTCCCATTATATGTAGAGGACAGTGGTATACATGACACGGATTGTTTTACATAGCTATTCTGTGTGAAGGAGAATCAAAGTATATATTTGGCATGTTTATGACATCATCATGTCCACACAGAAGGCACCCCAGCCGAGAATCAAACTAGACAACCTCTTGCTGTGAAGTGGCAATGCTAACCACTGCACCACCGTGGCCGCCCGGCTGTCCAGCTGACAACAGATTTATAATTATTAGACACCATCTCAGGAGTGCAGTACCCCATCCCTCTTTAAGGGGCACTGCAATATTAGCACAGAGGTTCTCCAGTTCGATTCTTGGCTGGGGTGCCTTCTGTGCTGAGTCTGCATGTCCTCCCTGTGGTCGCGTGGGTTTCCTTCGGGTGCTCCAATTTCCTCCCACATCCCAAAGACAAGCTGTAGGTGGATTGGACACTCTAAATTGGCCCTAGGCATGAGTGTGTGCATGTGTGTGCCTTCTGTGGAAGGTTGGGTGCTGGGCTGGCAACTTGACACTGTAAAACTCCACTGCCAATCATGAGCGGACAGGTGATCCACTGTGGTGACCCCTAACCGGGAAAAGCCAAAAGAAGAAGAAGAAGATTTAAATGGATAGGAGTAGAATCCACAGCCATCTGCATCAAAGGAAAACATGCTACCAAATGTGCTACTAACACTGCTTTCAAAACCTATAGTACAAACACTGATGGCCATTTGCTAAACAGAACAGAAACATATTGAAAGCAGACTTAGCATGAACAGTACACTTCTCTTCCCTTGAAACGTAACATTCCTTAATGCACAGAAACTTCACATTCTTTGAAAATGCACAGAAACATTGCATTCTTTGAAAAAGCAAATAAATGCCACATTCTTTGAAAATGTACAGATCCTTAACAGGCCTTGAAAATGCACCTACTGATGACAGTTTGGTAGTTGCCATAGAGAATTCAGGCTCTAGAGTCCTGTATTCAAGGTACAGAGTTTGAGCCTGATTACTTTAACTAACCTGTCATCTCTACCTGGGGCATTTTACACAGACACAGTCTTTTCTTAAAAATCCTGCATGCTCTGCACTAAGGATGCACTCTGTATGTATCCTTAAAGAAGAAATGTAATACATGCAGAGTGCCTTCTTAAAGAAGAAATGTAAGTTTTGTGGCAGCCCCCAGCCAGCAGTTCTGTTAAAAGCTTTGTTATGGTGGTGCTAGAGCAGTTCTGTAGTACAAACTAGGTGTTACATGCCGTAACTGTACTGACTAGATTACCCCCAGTGGGAGAGGCTGGCCTTCCTCTCATTAGACCCACATATGTCCCTCAGACATCAATATCCATGCAGCAATGTGCATACACATCTGCTGCTGGTAACTGAACTGAGAGCCAGAGTCCTGTCCAGATATATCTCCCTACTGCAGCTACACACATTGTGTCCCACAATGCTATTGTTACCACATCCAGCTCCTCAGTACAGCTTAATCTTTCTGGACTTGGCAGGGGAAGCCAGGACCATGATATGAACTGTCAGCGTGGGGACTCAACTACATTAGCATAACACTGACAGTTGACCCAGTGCGTGCCCTGTTGTGTCTTTCTGATTGTGTGGCAATAATGACAACTGTGTTAATCACTGACTAATCAGTGAGTAGGTGGTTTATCAAATGTCTGACGCCACATGCCTTTTCTTATTTGTCTAACCCATGTGACTAGTTTGAAGATGTGACATGTACATATTTGTCATTAGTATATATTAGTACAGATATTGACAACAGCAATGCTCTGCATGACAATCTCCATGCCTCTATGTGTTTGCATCTGTTGCTATTTGACATCTAGCACATATTTACAAGGTTAACAGCATGCCGTCTTTGTTATCCAGCACTGATTGCTACATTCCACATTTCCTTGTCTGCCATTCCTGCATGCACAGGTATGCCTTTGCATGTACACCTGTGTTACCTATGAAATTTTAATATTGTACTACACATGCCTCACCCTAAGCACTCATTGCACTTCTGTGGGCCATCTTCTATTTTGTATCCACATACTGATGTATAGTTTCCATGTGTGCCTTGCCATATCTCCTTGGTTCCACACACGCATGCACGCACACATATATACCTATGTTGCTTTATCCCAAACATTGCTGCATGCTCCATGTCTGTTGTGTGGTCACTGTCATTGATACTCTGCATGACTGAATGTGTTCTTACCTCTAACGGGGGCATGTTACAGCAATAACCTGTGCATCAAAGCATTGCTTACATGTTACTTTCCATATCAGGCATGGGATGTAAAGCTTGTTCATGGTATTATTCTTTTTGGGTGGTCCTTGGGATGTTCATAATTACTCATACTGCCATAAACTGTGTATTGTGTTGTACTGCACTGTTGCAAATCACACATTGATGTGTGTGATGCATCAATGTTAGTGTATGACCTCTGTTTTTATGTAATGTTTATTCTAATACATTCACATACAGTGTGTAGGCCTATATTTCTTGTGGAACTGACTATTTTACAGCTACCTTCCTGTGCTAATTATCTGTATGATGATGTCGTACATGTACAGCTACACCTTCTGTTGTGTACACTTCCTGCATGTCACACATATGCCAGTGTGGTCCTCTTTGATAATGTACCTTGCTGAGATGTTTTCTCTGTATACATTCAGATGTGTTCCATGCTCACTGTCTTGTATATGGTCTTACATGTACATCGTATGCTGCTGTTGTGTATGTTGTTCAATGTGGACATCTAATGGTTTCTTTCCATTAATCATGCTCTGTGCTGCTGTTGTGAAACAATGTGCGAGCATCATTGTTTAGTCTGTGTACATTTATACATGTGGCTTGTTATGACTCAAAGGTATGTATCAGACACTGCTGTGTTGCTTCAACTAGAACATATGCCTGCATCCTCAGTTGCTCACACCTATTTCTTCTCACCACTGTGTCCTCCTGGTTATCCTGTGACAGCTCTGATAACTCATAGGTTCATAAGTTTATACTAGGCTAACGGTCCTATTTTGGGCCTAGGCAGTTATCCCATGTGAGAATCAAACTGCAAAACTTATATCTGTAAAGTAAAATCCTTAACCATTATACCAACAACCATGAACAAAGTCCAAGAACCAAAACAGTCACAAACAGCTCACTGTGGATAAAGGATAAAAATTCACGTTTATTTGTATAAAACTTGTAAGCGCTTTTGTCCCGTATTAAGATTACACTGAAACTTCATCAGACAGTCAAATAGAAATAAAGCAGCAATTAAATACTTTAAAAATGTGTGACATCACTTCCTCATACAAAATTAAAGGGAAAGTGTCTGAATAACATTGTAGGTAAAACCCAACATCAAAAATATCAATTTATACAAGAAAAAATATACAATTAATAAAGCAGTCACCCTTTCCTTTAAACAGCACCTGGCCAATAAAAGAATACAAATCCAAACCACAAAGGCTAAGTAAGAAATATTCAGTAATAAACAAAATATACATTATTTTTTAATCCCTAATTTTATCTATTCAGAGCTTTTAATTTTAAAAGGCTAGCAATGGATACACATTCATTCAACCCAGGCCAGTGGGTAGTATCTAAACAGATCTGCCAACTCAATTCAACTTTTTCTCACAAATATGGCCAAGCTCCCCCTCTAAGTGGGGGGCAAACTGTGTCCAAAACAATAAACTTGAATTTATGTTCAGGATATTGTATAATATGATTGGCCAAAGCATTAGTTTCACAATGATCTCTGATGTTTCTAATGT
Source organism: Protopterus annectens (assembly GCF_019279795.1). Classification (NCBI taxonomy): domain Eukaryota; kingdom Metazoa; phylum Chordata; order Ceratodontiformes; family Protopteridae; genus Protopterus; species Protopterus annectens. Next base: position 79,978,177 of record NC_056745.1, on the reverse strand, counting down.
CTTTCCCAATTCTGTTTGAGTTTGCGCTCAGTTTTTCCTAAATAAAAGTATGGGCAAAGTTCACATAAGGCACAAATGGCTACTTTTTTCTGTGTTACAACTGAACATTTACCTAATCTTAAGTCTCATACTGTTAACAGTAGTTTCATTAGCTTCCAAAATGTAGGGACAAAATTTATAGGAGCCACATTTGTACATATCAATGCGAAAGAAACCACAAGACAAACCAGTAAATAAACACAAAAAGCTGAAGCACGGAAGTAGCAAGTCTAAAAGCCAGCAAGTAAAAGGCTAAAATTGCGAAAAAGCAGCAAAATCTTCCTATTGCAGCCAATCCAACAGTCAAATGTGTAAACAAAGTCAGAAACCACGTAAAAATCCCTTTAACGCAAGTTTAATTGTTAAAAAAGTTTCAGCGTTTTCGCCCGAGACGCGGCTCAAGCTTCCTCAGAACAAGTGATTTACATCATCATAGTAGCAATTTAAAACATTGAAGCGCGGGCTTTTTACTAAATAAATTTTAAAGCAACACTGACCTTCTTTATCTGTAAACAACCCTACCAGCCCGCTAAATGGTCCGTGTCTAATATGGACCTACTAGCGGTAAAGAAAATGAGCAAAGAATAACCCCAAAAGTAAAAAAAGAAAAAACCATATAAAAATGAAAATAAAAATCGATCAACTATTAAATATTCATTAATCAAACAAAACATAACGTAGCAGAAATGCGGCACTAAATGCTCGCAGCTTACCAAGCTGTCCGCTTGTCTCTCCAACTAAACACAACACGTACTTGCTGTAAAAGCGTTCAGTATTAAGTGCATCCATAGGGTTAAACCTAACTTAGTACAGGTTTAAGCGTGTAGTTAAATACAATTCAAAATAAAGTGTAATAACTAACCTAAAAATAACTAACCTAAAAGTAAGCTCAAAGGCTTTGTTGAAGTGGTTCACCCACCCTTTATAATCCGTACTTGAGTGTACGTTTCCGGGTTCCTTATCTTTACGTCACAACAAGAAAACTTCAAGCTTCTGCTGTCAGTTTTAAAAAGTTAGTATTTACAGTTAAACATCACGCTCGTGAAATGCAGAACAGCCTTATCGTTGTACATGTGCTACATATATATACATATGTTAAAAAGTTAATAAATTAAAAACTAAAGACTTTACTGTTGCGTTTTAGGCTCTGTTCATAGTCACCACAAGGTCAGTAGACCAATATTAAATATTTAAGCCTTTTACTGTACAGGTTTAATTCGTCTTACAGACAACATTTACCAGGTGGTACCAGGGCTCTTTCGTGCTTTAATAGTTCAGACATAGTGGCTGGTACAACTTAACCCTAAACCGGTTATACCCAGTGAACCCCCCTATAACACACTTTTAGCTCAGCTATAAAAATTATGTAAGATGAAAGTAATAGTTCATTTGACACCAGTCATCGGACTATGCCCCCACCCCGTGTGTCTCACCTCCTGTAACTTTTTAATTTTAAAATACAAGCTATGTTACAGTGCTCATTCAAACCGGGAAAGGAGAATGAGTCCAATAATAGTTGCCATTCTAGTTCCTTGTTTTCTAGAAAGAGAAGTTGGGCCACCCCTTTCCGTCTGATTCACTTGGTCTATAGCTAGGAATTGGAAATTGTGCCCTGGGTACTTATCAATGTGCTTGGCTAAGGCATTGACGGTGTTATGCTTCCTTATAGCATAAGAATGCTCGTATACTCTGTCACGTAATCTCCTATCCGATTTACCCACGTAAAATGAAGGACAACACGTGCAGGTGGCTAAGTACACTATAGACCTCGACTGGCAATTTAGTTTGTGTTTAATAGTGTACCTCTTATCACGAATTGTAAAAGAACTAGATGCCCTAACTAGATGGCAATAGCCACAAAACCCACACTGAAAGCAACCTTTAGTTTTAGATGACCATTCCTGTCCACTAGATCTTTCTAGGATTGCTTTCAAGTTGTTACCCCTTCTGTAAGTAATATTGGGCTTCAAACCTAGTTTTTCCAATAGTTGTTCGTCATTGGTGATAAAGTACCAATTTTTGTAAAGAATTAATTCAATTGCCCTTGAGTCCAAACTAAAACTAGTTATAAAATTGGACCCTATGCTACTAGACGTGCCTTGCTTACCCAAAATAGTCATAGTGCCGTCGTTCACGTCATTAAAGCTCAAACTTGGTGAGCAGTCAATAGTACTATGGTCCTGTTGAGAGGGACCTCGGTCTTGTGAAAGAAGTGGTGAAAAGAAACCTAGGTCTCTCTTCTTAGTTACCTCATCAAGAATTTGATTAAATAATAGGTCTGGGTACCCTCTATTAGTGAACATTTTCTTAAGAAGCTTACATTCATAAAAAAAACAACTTCTCAGTACTACACATTCTTGAGGCCCGTATTATTTGGCCTTTAATAATGGCTTTCTTTTGTTTAAAAGGATGACTACTTTTAAAATGTAGTAAGGCATTGCAGTAAGTGGGCTTTCTATATATATTAGAAAGAAAGATCTATATATATTAGAACAAAAGAGCCCTGGTACCACCTGGTAAATGTTGTCTGTAAGACGAATTAAACCTGTACAGTAAAAGGCTTAAATATTTAATATTGGTCTACTGACCTTGTGGTGACTATGAACAGAGCCTAAAACGCAACAGTAAAGTCTTTAGTTTTTAATTTATTAACTTTTTAACATATGTATATATATGTAGCACATGTACAACGATAAGGCTGTTCTGCATTTCACGAGCGTGATGTTTAACTGTAAATACTAACTTTTTAAAACTGACAGCAGAAGCTTGAAGTTTTCTTGTTGTGACGTAAAGATAAGGAACCCGGAAACGTACACTCAAGTACGGATTATAAAGGGTGGGTGAACCACTTCAACAAAGCCTTTGAGCTTACTTTTAGGTTAGTTATTTTTAGGTTAGTTATTACACTTTATTTTGAATTGTATTTAACTACACGCTTAAACCTGTACTAAGTTAGGTTTAACCCTATGGATGCACTTAATACTGAACGCTTTTACAGCAAGTACGTGTTGTGTTTAGTTGGAGAGACAAGCGGACAGCTTGGTAAGCTGCGAGCATTTAGTGCCGCATTTCTGCTACGTTATGTTTTGTTTGATTAATGAATATTTAATAGTTGATCGATTTTTATTTTCATTTTTATATGGTTTTTTCTTTTTTTACTTTTGGGGTTATTCTTTGCTCATTTTCTTTACCGCTAGTAGGTCCATATTAGACACGGACCATTTAGCGGGCTGGTAGGGTTGTTTACAGATAAAGAAGGTCAGTGTTGCTTTAAAATTTATTTAGTAAAAAGCCCGCGCTTCAATGTTTTAAATTGCTACTATGATGATGTAAATCACTTGTTCTGAGGAAGCTTGAGCTGCGTCTCGGGCGAAAACGCTGAAACTTTTTTAACAATTAAACTTGCGTTAAAGGGATTTTTACGTGGTTTCTGACTTTGTTTACACATTTGACTGTTGGATTGGCTGCAATAGGAAGATTTTGCTGCTTTTTCGCAATTTTAGCCTTTTACTTGCTGGCTTTTAGACTTGCTACTTCCGTGCTTCAGCTTTTTGTGTTTATTTACTGGTTTGTCTTGTGGTTTCTTTCGCATTGGTATGACAAGCGGTAGCCCGATAAGTCCGGCAAGTCCGGTCATCTTTAACACTTTAAGGAACTTTAACAGTGATGATTCAACAAGCGATTTAGCAGCATTGGTGTGTGCACTTAACACCAAAATGGATTTGTTTTGCAGCAAACTCGACGCACTTGACAAAAAAGTTAATGACAACACCAGGGCTAATGGTATTGGCGTTCCAGGTCAATTAACTGATCCATGTTTCACTCAAACGAACCCCACGAGTGCTTTGCCTGGCACGAGCTCTGAAGGGAATATTTCTTTGATTACACCAGGGCAACGCACCCATAGCCAAACGAGCATACACCTTGTCGATGAAGGACAGGGTAATAGTTTGACCACTCCAAGTAATGGAGCAACTTTGATAAATACAACACTACCTATGCCCCCAGGGCTTATAGGTGTCCCGAACTGCGGAGTGTGGATCCGTAACACGAACAACTTACAGTTTAGCGCAGACCAGGGGCAACCGGCTAGGGGACTAGTGGAATCATCTAACAACGAGATTAATGTCTCAACAACTCTAAAAACACTTGATTATAAACTGCTTAAACTAAAAAAACTTCAACTTGAAGTGGCTTACTTCCAGCAGTGTCTAAGAGAGAATATCATTCCAAAAGGTCTTCGATCTACTTTTTGCCCTACCAACCTGTTTAATAGTACTGATTTTTGTAAGGACTTGTTGTCATTTTTTGAAAACCAGGGGAGCCAACTCTTGCAATTGATCATTAAGCACTATAACATCCAAATATCATCACTAATCGAGGAAGTTAACAGGTTGGACACTAATTTAAAAGAAAATTTGTTCTTTGACAGGTATAAATATGACTACTCCAGAATTTTTACAAGTATTGATGGCCTATTAGAAAAATATAAAGGGAACAAAAACAAGAAACTGTCTAGGGATAGACAAAGTTACCTCAACAACACTGCATATCCCAAATTAACGCTCCCTTCCACTACATCCCAAAGTGACCTGACTGATGACAGCAGCAATATTCCTGGCTCCTTGGAGGAACAGGACGAGGAGCTTCAGGAGCATTTGGGTAACAGTGGTGTGCTTAATCAGGTTGAGCAAAGTACTCGGCCTAAAATTCACAACACTAGGAGCAACCAACGTACTAACAATGGTAACCAGGAACAAAACCATAATGGCAGTCATTTTTTAGGGAAAACGAAGAACCGCCCATTCCAGAAGAAGAACTGGAACAACCGGGCTTAAACCTCGAAGGCCAGGACATCAACCAACTTGGTGTTCTAAAAATTTTGACGAACTCTAAAGGTGACTTTATTGTTTATAATTTTTCTACTTTCGAGCTGATTCCCAGCTTGATAGAACTTTTGGCTTTTGGGTTTTCGTTTGTACCATCGACTAGATGTAATCTTGTTAAAACACTTATTGACCTAAAAAGTTTTGTAAGAAAGCTAAACTTAAAGTTACTATATGACAACACGGAGATGGGTAGTAATAACTTAAAACTAACCAGTTCTTTCAACCCCCCTTTACACACAGGTCTTTTCCTATTTGAAAAGACTTGTGAGCTGGACTTTAGACACTTATCAAGTGCTAGACCCTTGTATAAAAACGAAGTTGAATATAACATCACACAGGAGCAACAGGACGCTTTAGATGCACTTAGTAAAGCGCCAGTTAGGGTTCTAAAACCAGATAAAGGGGGGGGGTTTGGTCATTCTTGACAATTATAAGTACATTGAGAAAATGGAAAATATCTTAGAAGGAACTGCTTACTGTCCCTCATCTCTGAACGAAATGAACACTTCCTACCGCAGGAACAGATGTTTTTTTAGGGACCTGCACATTAATGGGAACATCAACACTGAACAGTATAATTATATTGACATCATTATGCCTAAAACACCTGTTGTTTTCGGCATCCCTAAGATGCATAAGGACCTACATAACCCCCCTTTTCGAGCACTTATAGACAGTCGTATTTCTTCTACGTATCCTTGTGCACAACTGGTTGACCACATTTTGAGTAAATATGTAACACACTTTACCCAAATATGCAAGGACTCATGGTCCTTTCTTGAAAAAATACAGAACATTGAATTCAAAGAAAATTTGAACTTACTCACTATTGATGTTATAGATCTTTATACATCGATTCCACACACTGAAGCAATTGAATGGATTTCCCTTTTGTTAATCGATCTTGAAGTGCCTAAACAAGAGGTTAACACCATCTCACAATTATTGGATATTATCTTAACTTCTAATTTTTTTACTTTCAATAAGAAAGTGTACAAACAAAATCAGGGAGTTGCGATGGGGTCCCCATGTGGTGCCTGTGTCGCAAACTTGTTTATGGCATATTGGGAGAAACACTTTTTGTTTAACAACAATGAAATAATGAGCTTTGTCAAATTTTACACCAGGTATTTGGATGATATTTTTATATTATTTGAAGGTGATAAAACACAGGCTGAAAATTGTTTGGCAACAATTAACAGCACTACTGAATTTCTAAAATTCACATCCAAATTCTCTGTGACCAGCATTGACTACTTGGATGTTAAACTAGTTAAGGACTGCGAGGAAAGTATGTTTCTTTCTAATATATATAGAAAGCCCACTTACTGCAATGCCTTACTACATTTTAAAAGTAGTCATCCTTTTAAACAAAAGAAAGCCATTATTAAAGGCCAAATAATACGGGCCTCAAGAATGTGTAGTACTGAAAAGTTGTTTTTTTATGAATGTAAGCTTCTTAAGAAAATGTTCACTAATAGAGGGTACCCAGACCTATTATTTAATCAAATTCTTGATGAGGTAACTAAGAAGAGAGACCTAGGTTTCTTTTCACCACTTCTTTCACAAGACCGAGGTCCCTCTCAACAGGACCATAGTACTATTGACTGCTCACCAAGTTTGAGCTTTAATGACGTGAGCAGCGGCACTATGACTATTTTGGGTAAGCAAGGCACGTCTAGTAGCATAGGGTCCAATTTTATAACTAGTTTTAGTTTGGACTCAAGGGCAATTGAATTAATTCTTTACAAAAATTGGTACTTTATCACCAATGACGAACAACTATTGGAAAAACTAGGTTTGAAGCCCAATATTACTTACAGAAGGGGTAACAACTTGAAAGCAATCCTAGAAAGATCTAGTGGACAGGAATGGTCATCTAAAACTAAAGGTTGCTTTCAGTGTGGGTTTTGTGGCTATTGCCATCTAGTTAGGGCATCTAGTTCTTTTACAATTCGTGATAAGAGGTACACTATTAAACACAAACTAAATTGCCAGTCGAGGTCTATAGTGTACTTAGCCACCTGCACGTGTTGTCCTTCATTTTACGTGGGTAAATCGGATAGGAGATTACGTGACAGAGTATACGAGCATTCTTATGCTATAAGGAAGCATAACACCGTCAATGCCTTAGCCAAGCACATTGATAAGTACCCAGGGCACAATTTCCAATTCCTAGCTATAGACCAAGTGAATCAGACGGAAAGGGGTGGCCCAACTTCTCTCTTTCTAGAAAACAAGGAACTAGAATGGCAACTATTATTGGACTCATTCTCCTTTCCCGGTTTGAATGAGCACTGTAACATAGCTTGTATTTTAAAATTAAAAAGTTACAGGAGGTGAGACACACGGGGTGGGGGCATAGTCCGATGACTGGTGTCAAATGAACTATTACTTTCATCTTACATAATTTTTATAGCTGAGCTAAAAGTGTGTTATAGGGGGGTTCACTGGGTATAACCGGTTTAGGGTTAAGTTGTACCAGCCACTATGTCTGAACTATTAAAGCACGAAAGAGCCCTGGTACCACCTGGTAAATGTTGTCTGTAAGGCAATTAAACCTGTACAGTAAAAGGCTTAAATATTTAATATTGGTCTACTGACCTTGTGGTGACTATGAACAGAGCCTAAAACGCAACAGTAAAGTCTTTAGTTTTTAATTTATTAACTTTTTAACATATGTATATATATGTAGCACATGTACAACGATAAGGCTGTTTTGCATTTTACGAGCGTGATTTTTAATTGTAAATACTAACTTTTTAAAACTGACAGCAGAAGCTTGAAGTTTTCTTGTTGTTACGTAAAGATAAGGAACCGAGCATTACATTCAAGTACAGATTATAAAGGGTGGGTGAACCACTTCAACAAAGCCTTTGAGCTTACTTTTAGGTTAGTTATTTTTAGGTTAGTTATTACACTTTATTTTGAATTGTATTTAACTACACGCTTAAACCTGTACTAAGTTAGGTTTAACCCTATGGATGCACTTAATACTGAACGCTTTTACAGCAAGTACGTGTTGTGTTTAGTTGGAGAGACAAGCGGACAGCTGGGTGAGCTGCGCACACTTAGTGCCGCAGTCTTGTTACGTTATGTTCTGTTTGACCAACGAATATTTAATAGTTGATTTACTTTTATTTTTATTTTATATGGTTTTTCTTTTTACTTTTGGGGTTATTCTTTGCTCATTTTCTTTACGCTAGTAGGTCCATATTAGACACGGACCATTTAGCGGGCTGGTAGGGTTGTTTACAGATAAAGAAGGTCAGTGTTGCTTTAAAATTTATTTAGTAAAAAGCCCGCGCTTCAATGTTTTAAATTGCTACTATGATGATGTAAATCACTTGTTCTGAGGAAGCTTGAGCTGCGTCTCGGGCGAAAACGCTGAAACTTTTTTAACAATTAAACTTGCGTTAAAGGGATTTTTACGTGGTTTCTGACTTTGTTTACACATTTGACTGTTGGATTGGCTGCAATAGGAAGATTTTGCTGCTTTTTCGCAATTTTAGCCTTTTACTTGCTGGCTTTTAGACTTGCTACTTCCGTGCTTCAGCTTTTTGTGTTTATTTACATTTGTACATATGCCCTACTTGGTGCAGTCTAATCTGATGTTCCAATAAGGTTTTAATGTTGTTCCCTTTACGGAAGACACATATGTGTTTATCGCCTAAAGTCCCCCCTTGCATCACTTTCACATGTTAAAAGTTTCCAATTCTTCTCCAATATATTCTTAATGTGGTATGCGTCAACAGAGAAGGTTGTTAAAAACAAGATCTATAATTATTGTTGTCAGCCTTCTCGTCATATGTCTCAACAAATGTTGCTGTAAGAGCTAATAAGTCACTTGTGTGGGTATTAAGAATAGAGGTGTCACTAAAGTTAACTTCTGTGTTTAAAAGGGGAATGAAGTGTCCATTTTCTCTTTTAGAAATGACCTAATTCATAATATTCTCCACTAATTGATGTGGGTAACCTCTTCTTAAAAACATTCCGCTTAACTTTCAAAAAGTTGTCATACAGAGTGACCATTCGGGCTGCTCTAATAAATTGACCTTTTAGGTCTCCTTTTTTTTGAGTATAAGGGTGGCAGCTTGTGAAGTGCAAAAAAGTGTTAGAATAAGTCTCTTTAAAAAATTTCAGACACAAACCTATTATTTTGAACATTTTTTTAAGTAAAATGTCTAAGTAAGCTATTTCAATTTCACTAACGGTGTGTGTAAATTTCAGAAAGGGAGTTGAATTATTAAATATATTTAAGGAATGGGCTAATTAGTTGTTTTGGTCCACTCCAAATAATAAAAATATCATCCAAAAATGGGTATACAGGTGGCAGAATGGGAAGAATTGGGATCCAATTAGAAATCTCCCATTCAAGCATCACAATGTTAGCATATATGCCTCCACATGCTGCACCCATCTCTACACCTTTTTGGAAATATTTTTTTTTTGAACAGGATGAAATTGTTGTTTAAAACCACTTCTAGCAACTGCTCGAGCATGTTAATTTTGTCCTGTGGTAAGCTTTTGTCCACCAAATAGTCACAAAAGCATTGAATCCCCAGGTCATGGGGGATAACTGTATAAAGGTCCCTTACATCTGTGGTTATAAGGGTGTAAGAACTATTAAAAGCAACTGAATTTATCTTTTTCAAAAAATCCCAAGAATCAATACAAAGTAAAGGCTCAGATGTTAACAGTTCTTTTACCTCCAAGTCAAGGTATTTAGCCAATGGGTGGGTAATAGAACCTCTAGCATCCACAATTGGATGAAAAGGGGGCTGGCGTGTGTCCTTATGAATTTTTGGTATCCCAATAATGGCAGGGGTGATGGGATATTCAACAGAAAGAAATTGGTGTTGTTCAACTGTAATCAGACCATCTATAAAAAGATATTGTAAGTAACTCCTGATTTTTCTATATGCTCCATTCAGTTCATTTAATGAACAGTGAGCATATGTTGGTGTCTCCAAAATCTCTTCCATTTTCTTAACATATTCGTTTTTCCACATAAGGATGGTGTTTTGTGTCACAGTGTGTGCTTTCTTGTATGCATCCTTGGCAGGGGTTGATGCACTGCATATGGTGACTTTAGTTATGGCTCCAGTGGATAACAGCAGTTATCTGTTTTCAAGGAGATGTGAATGACTATTTGCTTATCTTGCTTCTTGTTAAAATGTTTATCTACTGCTTACTGTATAGCGGTGGTCATGTACTTACCTAGTAGGAGACCTTCCAGTATTTTACCATGTTGGAAAGCAGACCTCAGGGCATTTTTCCTCCATATTGCTTCACCATGTAGACTACCAGGGTGTGTTGTCATGATATTAGTAATAAGACTATCTGCAAAGCACACCACCTGGAAATTGAGTTATGTCCACCCCTTTCTATTGATGTACTGTTCAGCACCAGGTATAAGCTGGGGTTTTGACTGGGACAAAGGTACAGTCTGTTGCACCAAGGACTTGGCGCAAGTTGGCTATGGCATAGAACTGTTGCATGGCATTTCTGTTGTTGGGAAGTGTATGTATACATCCAACTTGGTATACATTTCTGCCAGGAATTGTGCAAGAATGTGACTGGCGGCTAGCTATGATACTCCTACAGGGTTATCGTACAGACTGCAAAAATAACTGGATTGCACATGTCCTGCACATGACCCACTTCCTGTTCAGAGAGATGGCCTAACTGTACACTGGTTCTGCACCTGGCTGGCCTTCTGGGATGCCTTTGCAGATCATCCTCTATTATGGCTCGCAGTACCCCACTCATCAATATTACATTAAATGCTTTTTGCATTTTTTTTCTACGTTAGGTTTGCAGAATCCACAAGATTCTCTAGCAATTTGTGGGATAAAGTAGCATTAAAATTAAGCACATATGGCCACCGTCAAGTGCTTTCAGAAAGTTGTTGATGCAGTACTGTGTTACATTTAATTTGCATTGGGTGCACCAGTAGTGTTTTGGAATCTAGCGGCCACGTGTGGAATCTACAGTTATCCTACACTGAACAGATATCTACGTGGTCTTGTTTCAGTATGTTATAAAATCACATATACCACTGCTGTGCTGATGTCTTCCTAAAGTGTGATGCACTGTCTGCATCTTTCTTTAGGAATTTTGCCCTTAACCTTGATTTTTCACAAGAAACAAAATAACGTCCCCAACAATTCAATTTTTGTTCAATTATGAAACATATTAACACTACCTGAAAAACTTAAAATATATGTATTTAACTTATAAACTTGTCTTCCTTAATGATGACAAACACTTTCCATCAATCTGTGAAATTCAAATGTTTTATAAATGTCCTTCCATTGTACTATTACCTCCCAAACCTTATCCCTAAAACACTAATTTTATTATCTGTAAAATATAATCCAGTAATTGTTACCACTTTCTCAAAACAAATCTTTTTTTCTGTATTCAGTTCTAACCCAACCTCTCCCAGCATTATATTTCTGTTCTAATAACTTCCCTCATGTTCCAGGAGGATTCTTTTCCACCACTGTTGCTTTTCCCGTCCTTAATCCACTAAGCTCTTTACATAATAGACTAGGCTCTGGTTACAGCTCAATTTCCAAAAGAAAATAAATAAATAAATAAATAAATACCCCTATTCAAAGACATCTTGTCTACTTTTCCAGACAAAGTATGTTAAAGCACCACTGCAAGTGGCTAAACTTTCTCATACGATAAAAAGAATGACATATGATATTGATAAATATGCAAACGTAACATTTAAAACAGGAAAGCTGCAACACCAAGAAAATTTCAACCTGTGGCAGGAATATGATAAAAAGCTATTTGAACATAAGGGCGTGTATAAATATTTAGGAATAGAAAAGTGTTAGCAATAAAACAAAATGTTATGAAAACAAAGCTTAGAAATCAATACTGTAGAAGACTAAAGGAAATATTGAAAAATTACTTGACATCAAGGAATAAAGTCCAAGCTATAAATCACCCTGGTCTTCCTCATCTAACTTGAAGCTTTGGTGTGACTTACTGGCCCCAGAAAGCAATGGATAAATTAGACAGGACAACAAAAATAATGCTTCATAGTTACACAGTGATATATATATAAAACAGTACATGACAAGATTATATACCCCTTAATCAAAATATCATTACTTTCACATATTCGATCAACAAAAACACCTGCATTCATCTTAAATCACATCCACTTATAAAATATTTAAACTCTTTAAACAGATGTTTATTTACATTTATTGGAATTCTGTCTATAATTTAATACAACCTTATAATTAATGCTACTGTTTAAACCGGGTGGATTGTAAGCATTAAATAAAATCTGCCACTTTAATTCCCTGTACTCGAGTTCCAGATTTTATTTAATGCTTACAATTCTGCTGAGCCTTTTTAATCTACAGGTCTCAAAGATTACAGCAAAAATACCAGGGGAAGAAACATCATACTTTTTCATCGAACGAGCAGGCAAGATTGTCAGAGACCAGTTCAACTATTTCAGTGGCAGTTACCTTTGTCAGGAGACATGGGCACGAGTAGCAGTAAGGACATTGGAAGTTGCCCCTTCAAAAGACCCTCAGCAGTTCAATCAATGGACTTGGTATATCCGCAAAAGACAATTATTCTCTTGGAATGCAAAATATTTAATTTGACAGACAGGATTTTGACTCAGTGTTTTAACAAAGGGTTTTTCTTTTATTCCTTTGGCTAGATCTAATTTAGTAGATATCATCATTGATTTAAAAGGTTACACCAGGAAGTTACATTTAAGAGTGGTATTCATAGGTAGTTTCACAGGTAGGTACTAGGCTATCGGCCCAAGGGCCTAAGTAAGCTTAACCAACAAGGTTCTCTGGCTTACGGCACCCAAGAAAGTTATTTTCCTGTGCCCCTGTTGTGCAGAGCCACACAAGTGATCCTTGGGGTGTATTTCTTATTTCCCATCCACTCATCAAGATTTTTCTCGAAGAGTGCTAATAAGGAACTTTGCTTGACATAGATGGATAGCGTGTTCCTGAGTATGGGAAGTCTCTGGGACAGGAATCTATCCCTCCAGCATATCCTGTTTATTGTGGTGACAAGGTTTAGGTCCCTAGAGTGTGCAGCTCAGAGAGATTGGCATTTCTTTAAGTGTAGCATGTCCAACAGCTCTAGGTTTGACATAGCTTTATATGTTAGGCAGATATCACCTCAGATTAGGCGATATGCTATGAAGTAAAGCTGGAGTTTTTTGAGACAGTCAGTGTAGGGCATCTGTTTGAGGCCAGTAATCCCCTTTGTGAGGTACTTCTGTGGCCTTTCCAGCTGCTGCAGATGTCTTGTGAGGTACATTTCAAAAGGGGCATTGTACTCTATAATCGGTCTAATGAGTGTTGAGTAGAGGGGAACAATGACCTTTTTTCCCGGATGAGAACCCTTTTGTGATGAGGTGTGCCATGTAGAAGGATTTCCTGACTACTGTGGCGATGTGATTATCAAAGGAGAGACTACTGCCCACCTGGGTCTCAAGGTCGCTTATCACACATTCAGCAACAATCCCACTCGTAAGTGTGATTTTTTTATGCCTATTACTTTCAACCCACCTTTGCATGCCAACTTCAAAGCCTTTGAAGACTATTGTGGCAAAGATATCAGGGCTGTCTTAAGACAAAAAAGTGACAAAGTTTTTCAATTTAACCACAGGTAAGAGACAAAGTTTGAAGCAAATTAGTAATTATCCTGATATTAGAATTATGAGGGAGGATAAAGGGGGGATCAATGGTGGTAGTCCAAAAGAGGTACTACATTAGTAGTATGCATTGTTTATTAGAAGACTCTACTTTTTATGAAACAGTCAATAAAAATGTTATCAATAACACTTCTAGGCAGATTGACTCTTGGTTATACAACAGTTTGGTTGTAGGTGTTATAACAAACAATATGTATTCTTTTTTTATATACCCAACCCAAAATAGGTAAGTTTTTTTGTGGTTCCCAGAATTCACAAGAATGCATTATGGCCACCATATAGACCATCTGACAGAGCTCTGCTTATGTTGGTTAAAAATATGGCATCTTTCATTAGAGATTCCTTTGATTTCTTAGAAGAAATTAAAAATTTCTTAGTAGAGAAAGAATATTTGTTAGTCACTGTAGATGTGCCCTCCTTATATACTACCATATCACAAGATGTAGGAGTAGAGTGGACAGCTTTCATGTTAAATAAAAGTGAAGATTATACGTTAGGAGAAATTAAGTTTTTAATGGAATGCAAAGATTATATTCTTACCAACATTTTTTTTTACATTCCAGGACTGTTAATAAAAATGAGGGGTAGCCATGGGTGCCCATATGGCTCCCAATTATGCAAATTAAGTAATGGCATACTGGGAAACTTACACTTTATCCAATATTAGTTGATATAAGTTAGTTCAATTTTACTTTCAGTTTATTAACAAGTTATTTTTTATTTGGAAAGGTGAAATGTCAGAATTAAATTTTTTTTCAAAAATATGAATAAAAGTACAACATTTTTAAAGTTTTCTATTAATTATGACAGCTAGTATTAGTCTATTTAGAAATTGAAATATACAAAATAGATGGGAAAGACAAGTTGCATTCAGTTACAAGTTACAAAAATATGTCAAGTAACACCATTTTACATTACTCCAACATGCACCCTAACTATTTAAAGCATAATTTTATCAAGGGTCAATTAGTTAGGTTAAAACATTTAACCACAGATGTCGAGCTCTTGGATACGTTTTTCTAAAGCACTCCATAACAGGTTTGTTAACAAGGTATACTAGCGTTATAGTTAAGAGGATAATGGAAGGAGAAAACCTAGATAAGACCTGTGTTCTAGTTAACAATACACAAGAGTGGTCCCACTCCATGCCTGCCACGTTTTCTTTAGACAGTGGAACTATTGGCAGAGTGATAGCAAAACACTGGAGGATTTTAACCTCTAGTGAGGAAGTGGGTAGAGTGATGGGAGACAAATATTTTTTTATAAATAAAAAAGGCTAAAAAGTTATATCAATATTAGAAAGAAGTAAGGAAAAATATGAAGATAGTAAAAAGGCAGTTTAAAATGTTTAAACTCTTCAATGTGTAGTTATCTGTCAGAAAATCCATAATTTCTTGGCACTGGAGTTGACAGGACATAGCCTTCTCCAGGTTTTTTCACCTATGCTTCCAAGTTTGTAATATATTTAACTAAATGCTGCTCCAGTGAATCCTTTTATATTGGGTAGACTAACAGAGAACTTAGAAAATGTGTTTATAAACATCAATATGTAGTTAAAACTAAAAATATTGACAATGCTTTGGGAAAACATTCTATTGAATGCTTGAATTTTAAAAGGTTTATTTCATCTGCTATGGATCATGTGCCCAACAACTTTAATGGGGCAAGAGAAAGGGAACTCAAGTATAGGGAATTAAAGTGGCAGATTTTATTTAATGTGTACAATCCACCTAGTTTAACAGAAGCATTAACTATAAGGTTGTATTAAATTACAGACAGAATTTCAATAGATGTAAATATTTTTTTAAAGCGTTTAAATATTTTTAGGTGAATATGATTTAAGATGAATGTAGGTGTTTTTGTTAGTCATCGAACATGCGAAAGTAATGATATTTTGATTGTGTGGGAATCATGTGATCAATTAAGTTTAAGTATTTAATCCAGTGTTTTTGATGTATTTTTTCGGATTAAGACTATAGGGTTCGAAAGTGCTCAGCTATTTATTAAAAACTATATTGCTTTTTCATCTAGTTGCCGATAGTGGTTTGTACTAGAATTTAATTTTGCATCACTACATTCTGAACACCTTAATCCATTTTTTCTTGATGGCAAAATAAAGTATTAAAAAATCCCCCCAAAAAACAAATGAAAGTCTGTGTCGAACAGAATGGAAAGCAAAGAAACGAAAATTCGAAGGCCCACAATTATACCGGCAAGTAGAGAATTCATGGAATAACCGCATATTGATCAAGATCTGGTGCATGAATGGTTAAGAAATTATGACTTTAAACCAAAATATAAAAGGCTAAAAAGGCAGCTCAAGAAAGCAAACTACCTACATGTTAGTTTATGAATTCTATACAAAAAGAGTGAGAAAGATAAATACAGGTTCTCGTTGTTCAGTGCAATATCCTCATAGCCGAAGGTCTCTGCACTAAAAGACACAGCAGTGTGGCAAAACTGCTGCATTGAGGGTTGTTCAAACACTACAAAATACAAGTAGATAATAAGCATTGGAAGCATCAACCACAAAGAGTTATTGAAAATGAAGAATTCTGATCACATGAAATTACATACCAACAGCTAAAAACTAGAAGCAAGAAAGCTAATACAATAGTCAAAGAAACAAAGGACAAAAATAGCATTAATCAATGAACTAGCGACATTTAACAATTATAGTCAGGTCTACTTTAAAACATTGAAATTTCATAATGTTGAAATTCAAACCATTGAAACCAAAACGAAGTCCCAAAACACTGAAAACTCAAAGCAACGAAAACTCAGAACACTGAAAGTGTGTTTCATTACATTAAAAATTACAACACACATGTAAATAACATCCCCTCTAGCTATAACACCTAACACTTTCTACTACATTTCTGCAGGGGGCAAGCCCCCCTGCAGCCCTCATGTGGGGGGAGGCTCTGTGCACCACGCAGTAAATTAAATATACCAACTCCAAGATCATACTACAGTGGAAAAAAGTTAATTTCCTAACTTCACTGTATCACGATCACCACACAGTGAGGTTAGGAAATTAACTTTTTTCCATTATAGTGGAATCTTGGAGTTGGTATATTTAATTTACGGGGGGGTGTGTGGGAGGTGGGCAGGTACAGGGGGTCTTGACCCCCCTGCAGAAATGTAGTACAAAAGTGTTTGTTAGTTTGGTGTTGTTATAGGTGGAGGGGATGATATTGTGTGCTTTGTAGTTTTCAATGTTATGTTTCAATGTTTTGAAGTTTCATTGTTTTGGGTTTTTAGAATTTTGCATTTTCGGTGTTATGGTCTCAATGTTATGAATTTCAACATTATGAAATTTCAGTGTTTTAAAGTAGACCCTTATAGTCTGCTACATACTGAGATGCACTGCATCATAAAATGCTACTGTATGCAAGCAGAAACTAGAGCATTATGAAATAAAGACACCTTTATAGTTACAATAGTAGCAGGAGCAACAAGGCTGATAAAAGAACATTTCAAGTATCTTTAAATATACCATCAAGACATACAACTTCACATGAACTATTTAAGGAGGACGAATTCCTGGGTACATTGTGGCTGCTGAGATGAGCACTGTAGGTGAACATGAAAGACTAAAGCAATATTACCTTCATGAAGTCAAATTGTACACTGAATCAGGAATGAAGTACAAAGCATTAGTCCAGTAAAATTCCTTTAGCTATCAGAGCTAGGAGATTGTCTCTCTCTCTCTCTCCTACTCTCTGATACCCTTCCTGTGGGAGTAATAAAAACACCTTGTTGAAGTTTCAAGTAGATTATTCAGTTAAGGTAGATGGACGCGTGTTCTTGTTCAGTTACTTAAAGGCCGTTACAGACAATGGTGGGAGAGTCACCAGGGAGCTGACTGGAGGAAGATCTGGGAGATGGAGAAACAAGGAGCCAATCCCAAAGCTTAGACGTTAGTCCCTTATTTGAATATTCCTGAAAGACCATTTAGGGTTTACCACCTCAGCAGCATGTGGAACCTCCTACATAGTTAAAAGGTTTTTATTGTTATTTGTAACAAACCAAAAATTACAACAAACCATGAGCTACCTCTGTAGAGCTATATTTAAGAAAACACTTTTGCCTGACCTTCATCGGGTCCATCTAATAGAGTGATTTACAGCTTAAGCACTGAAAACACTTGTTTTATGAGGCTATCACTGGACCTTATTAGGTTCTGAGGTCTCAAACTGTACTTATGACTTCTGCTTGTTCACATGAGCACTGTGACTTACTTCCACAGTAAGCTATTTCTCTTGATTCATCTATTTTTCAAAAAAAAATGGATTCACCTAGTGCAGTTCTGAGCAACTACATCTACTATATATGAAAATGGTTGCCTTCATCAGGAAGAAGAATTGGCACTGGTCACATCAATCATGTATATGAGCCCCTTAAAAGCAGGCACAGTAATCCTTTTTGCCAAACAAGAGAAGATTACGGTTTCATAATGTATTTCAGGAAATATGAGCCTTGCAAAGCTGGGGACAGCCTTTCATATTGCATGTGATACAAGAGTTGATATGGACAAGTCAAACTGGAAAAATCTCATTGATAAAGTTTTCTTAATTTGCTTCAAGGAATATGAATCCCACAAAGGCAGACAGCATCTCTCAAAATACATTTAAAACAAACAGTCTGATAAAGTCTGGTGATAGCCTTGTAAAAGCAGATGTTTCCATTAATCAAACTGTAAACCACTCTACAAACCACTCTATTAGATGGACCTGATGAAGCTCAGGTGAAGGTATTTTCTTAACATTTTCTAGTGGTAGCTAATGGTGTGTTGTCATTTTTTGTTTGTTAGAAATAAAAATAAAAACCTTTTAACCAAGGATAAGGTTCCACAGGCCACTAAGGTGATAGATCCTCATGCAGTTTTTCAGGAATATTCAAATAAAGGATTAACCTCTAAGCTTTGGGATTGGTTCCTTGTTTTTCCATCTCCTAGATTTTCTTCCAATCAGCTCCCCTGGACCCTCCCAGCATTATCTGTAACTGTCTTTAAATAACTTATCTGTTGAATGTAATGTATTAGAACAAGACCAGTCATCCTTCTACCTACTTAACTGAATAAACTATTTGAAGCATCAACAAGTTGTCTATTTCTTCCACTGGGAGGGCATTAGAAAGAGAGAGTCTCCTAGATCTGCCCACTAACATTGGGATTACAGGGGGGGGGGGGACTCCTACAGCATCTCTCATATGCCATGAAATGTCCCAGAGGCCAGTATACCTCTACTCAGGCAGACTTTTGTTTCTACTGATACCGTTGCCGTACAGTTACCGTTATGTTGATCCTTTGTACTCTGCTTCTTGCTAGTTCTGTCACCCTCTGGGTCATAGGTGGAACACAAGACCTGACTTCAGCTTTCTGAATTACCTTTGTTTTCTGATTCAGGAATGGGGTCTGTCACTATCTGGGTATTTAAAAGTCCAAATATTTAGAGAAATTAAAACAAACGATCACACCATAATATGTTATGAGGTATTATTTATTTAATTACAAATATAGAAGTGCATTAATTCAGGTCCACAGAACAGCACACTGTAGCAAGCTATGAGGCATCATTTACATAATTACACATTTATAAGAACATTTATCCAAGTGTAAAGAACAGCACATTGAAAAAAGGCTACAAGGCTTTATTAACATATTTATAAGTATTACATCAGATGTACAAAAACATACCATAACAAGCTACAGGGCATTATTTACATAATTACATATTTGCAAAGTGTTAGGCCAGATGTACTGTAGAGCTTACTGTGAAAAGCTGTAAGGCATTATTTATATAATTACACTTTCACAAGAGAGGTAAGCAAATCATACTGCAAAGCTAGCTGTAATACTCTTTGGCTGGATTGCAGAATAGTGGTATAAGACTGCAGTTATCAAAAAAAAGGTGAACATGCTTCACCTATCATTGTAATATAGAATACAGACAAACAACTTAAATTCCAGTGACCACAGTTCACCAATCAATACCTATGAAACAGGGAAGAGGTCTAAAAGTATCTCACAATCTATAACATTGATAAAAAATATGAGTACCTGCACTTTCTAAATAGCATAGGCAGGGGAAGGGCAACTGTAGATGCAGTTAATACATGAAACCACAGACACAAACAGAAGAGGACAACTGTGCATGATGATTATGTTACACACGCATCATAAAAATAAAACTAGGCTGCTGAAAAAGTACATATCAATATGCAAATATAAAATTGACCAATATAGTAACAAAGACTTGCATGTGTGAGCTGGTCAGAAGTATGCAATAACTGCCACATATGTACGATGATGTGTGCATGTACATAAACATATCTGCAAATATTACCAATGAGCTGAGGACTTGTATGAAAACATGTAGTGATGTGTTAAGCGATCATATTACTAACATAGGCTAGGAATGGCAGTTTAAAAAGTAGAGGGTGTGGGACAGGGTCTAGATTAGAAGCTTGACTGCTTAGCTTGTCGAATGCCAAAACGTCTGCAGCTAAACGGCAAAAGCTTAAAATCATGAATGGCCACTTATGTGATTTGTTTCATCGGGAAAGAATTTGCTTGGCCGTTATCTGGAATTTCCCCTTTCCCTGATGTAGAGCGATCTCCAAGTTGGTATATTTAATTAGGGGGGGCTGTTGGGGGCACAGCCCCCCACACTGGGGGTGTGGGAGGGGGGCAAAGCCTCCCACATTGTTAGGGTTTGGAAGTTTATTTTAATTTGCACCGGCCAAGTGAATTTTTTCCTGATAAAAAAATTTGCGTAAGTGGCCGTTCGAGATTTTAAGCTTCCACTGTTTAGCTGAAGATGTTTCGGCGTTCGACAAGCTAAGCAGTTGAGCTTCTAATATAGACCCTGTGGGACATGTGGGGACCACTTATAATGTACATGCAGCTGTAGGAATGTGGGAGATAGGAAATCAGAACAGGAGCAGGGTGAGCATGTAGCACAATTAGAAGATGGTATAGGTAGGTCAAAAGGATAGTTAGATGGGCATTTTATGTTTTCTAAAAAGCCATGGATGGGAAAAACTAGATGGGAGAGAATAAGGGGATGGAAAAGAACATAAAGCACAGAGGTCGCATGACAGGATGAAGAATGAGAGGTACAGCAAAAGGGAGGGTGTTCAAGGATGGACAGTACACAGACAGAATATGTACCAGCAGGGCTGGGAAATGAAGTATGCAACAAATACAAAAGGGAAGACCACCCATGTGCCTGTATGATGGAGAAAGCGGCAAAGTAATACAGAACTGGGCAAGACCACAATGCTGTAGTGAGACTAAGTAGGTAGCACATGCTAGGGAGAAGTATTATATGGATATATTTATACAATAAGCTGTCATGACATATACAGACCATTCTCGCCAGCTGGTAGGGCAGTATACTGCATACCCAATGCTGCCAACAGGGGCAGATACAAGTGTCTAACTTGGTGACATATGAATAAGTCATATAAAGGTTTCTCCATGTAGGAGATTGCAATGCAAATATGGATGACCACACATTAAGGGACTATGGAACGCAGAAGCAGACATACTCCATGGGATGTGTGAATGTGGCAATAAAGGCCTGCAGTTGGCAACATGGCACAGAAAGGTGCACACAACCTTCTCACAATTGAATGACACTTAGTGTGTAATGTAGACATTGTGTATAAGTATGCAAAGTGAACCCATGGAAGAGCTTGACAGACATGTCAGGTGTACAATACATTGGGTGTACATGGAAAATGTGAGGGCTGCATTAAGTAGTAACACAACATAGTTATGTGAAAACATATCACAGAAGTAATGTCGCTTGTAGCAGAGGGATGCCATCTACATCTTCTTCAAGTGAGCTGAATTTAGGGGTGATGTTGGAAACATGCTCAGCTAAGCACATGACAGAATACTGTTGAAGGTGACAGAATGTGTAGGTGTACAACAGCCTCAACATCTATATACAGCTAATGAAAATACCATTGTAAAACTACACCGGAGAATGCAATGTTTAACTACCTGTATCTGCTCCCTCTGGTTATATATTCACATTAACAGCTACCCATGCATCTGCCATGCGCATACTGATCTATGAAAGTATGCAGCATTTTTGTGGCATCTCACATGTGCATACACACTCACATACCTGCTAGATAACCTCTGAGGGCAATTTCTTCCCTGAACATTGTTTGTAGGGCATGTTTCCTCCACACGGAGGCATTGTGCACAGTACTAGGACATGCTCCTATGTGATTGGAGATGAGGACTTCTTATACCTCTCAACTGTCCAGATTTTCATAGAATGTGCAGATTTTTGCCTTGCATTTGTGGTCTGTTCCTCATACAATTTGTGGTTTTCTTGCAAATAATTGAGGACTAATGCTACTAAATAACAGATATTTGAGTTTCAGACTTCATAAGCTTCAGAAAATGCTTGCCAATGCTGACTCATTATTCTACCAATTTTCCAAGTTTATGAAACAATAATTAAAATCTATTACTGATTTTGGACCTTCTGTTCCATCATTATTTTTGTCTTTGTCCAGATTTCTTGCCCTGTGAGATAGAGGTATGGGACATCTGCTGAGCACACAACCTCAGAGTTGAGCGATTCCACATCTTTCAGTTATGGAAGCATCCTACTCCTGCTCTAGAAGGGGTTTTGATTGATAATTGAGTGCAGTCCAGTTAAGGAGACAGAGTAGGTTGGGAGTGGCATAGACCTGTTCCATGCAGTTTGGCATTCCTGCAGTGTGCTGGGTGACCTAGTAAAGATGTGTGCCTTGTGGCACATGAACCAAAAGGAAGGTTTGTGCTATGTTACATGTCACTGTCTAGGATAACCCTACAGTACCATTCATGTGCTGTTGGAATTTCAGAGACCAGTATAATGAGCAACAAGCAAGCAGGCTAGATGCACACTGGACACAGAACTGGTGTACTTGTTGTAAACCCCTGTCTGCTCCAATTCTCTGTTTTGTCTGTATCTATTTAAGATTTCCTGGGCTGAGAGCTGGCATAACTGAAACCTAGTGTGCCTTGATGAACATCTCCTAACCATAGGCCACATTAGCAGGTGTTCCGTAAGAATAGCTTGTAGAACATCCACCTGTACAACGTCTTCTGCACCTTATTGGGGCATGCTAATCATTTGGTGAATGCTTATCTGTAGTTTTTTGGTATCATCTATGGCTCTGTCATCATTCCTGCTTAGGCGATTTGCATCTCCCTCCAAGTGAGTCTGGTGCATGTTATCAGTGTCTGCAGTGCTCATTTTGTTTGCTGAGGAGAATATAGCTGTCTGTTTTAGACTTACAATCTCACTTTCAAATGGCATGTATGTGGAATATTTGGATTTGTGGAATTAACGACACCATCAGTTTGACCTAACCCAGGATCAGCATAGTAAAAATAACTTCTGGAATCATTCATATATGAGGCATTATTTAAATAATTGCATAAATGCAAGAATACTAGCCCAAGCATACAAAAGATCTCATAGCAAGAAGCTATGAGACATTATTTACACAGTTAAAAATTTTACATTATTATTATGTCAAGTGTACAAAAGAGCACATTGTGATAAGTTATGTGGCATTTTTACATGCATACATATTTATAGGAGAACCATTTCAACTGCAGTCAAAAGGTGGGACTGTGCTACTCGTGTGTCAATTCAATGGTCTGTCTTATGGTTTGATTAGAAATGTATCCATTGTCTATAAAGCAGTTGCAGCAGCACGTTTGTCTAAGATGACCCACCATTGTCTGTCTAAATTGTAAGTAATCCATTTCTTTCCTAAGGTCATGAGGGACATGGTTCCATTTTCTGGGATAATTGTGCTAGACCTCTACTTTCATTTATTCCTTTGGTGGCAGAAATGTGCTTGTGCAGGCCACAAAGATATATGGTGATTTCGGCATATGGGTAAGTGAATAGCTATTCAACACTGAAGTTAACTGATACTACCTTTTTTCTTCTTAGTCTTGGAGACAATAGATTGGGAAGCCTTGT
The DNA here is from genome assembly GCF_019279795.1 of Protopterus annectens. Taxonomy (NCBI): domain Eukaryota; kingdom Metazoa; phylum Chordata; order Ceratodontiformes; family Protopteridae; genus Protopterus; species Protopterus annectens. The sequence goes on along the minus strand of NC_056745.1, from coordinate 79,954,517 downwards.
CAGCAGGAACAGCTGGGGTATCAGTAGGTACATAGATAGTTAATTTAATGTTTTATCATATACCCATCCTCATCCATGCTCATAGGTTCATAGGTGTTTACCAGGCTAACGACCACAAGGGCTTTTTAAGCTTAGCCATGCATCCCAAATCTTTGACAAGTTTTGATACCCTTGATAAGTATAAGCAGGGACCTGGGAGATGAACCTTTTACAAATTGCCTGTGTCCATTAGAGACATAGGTGCCAAACCAGGAATGAATTTCCTGTTGCCCATCCAATTGTCCAAGTTGCACTTGAATTGGAATCACATGGATTGAGAGCCTGTTCCATAGATGGGGCAGTCTCTGGGATATATACCTGTCTCTCCAGCAGGTCAATGACACTGATATATAGACTGTATTTTATGTAACATATATCATAGATAGAAGTGGGTTAAAAAATAAAAAAAGATAATTCAATGCACAAGTCCCAGGATAAAAAAGTGCCCAATCCTGGTAGGCGCACTGGTGCCAGGACTGGAAAAAAATGACTGTAGAATCCTCAAAATATGGAAACATTCCTACAATGGGGCCAGGCTTAAGGGAGGATGCCTCCCCACCTTTTATAGAAGGAAGTAGTAGTCCACAAAAATCACAAAAACAAACAGGTGATAAAAGAACCATAAAGATGATACGGGGGTTATTGAGGATAAGAAAGAAACTAAGTATTCTTACTATTATGCAAGAAGCCCAGAAGTTCTGGACAGAAGATACACAAAAAGATTAACAAGAAATTAGAGGAAAGAAAAACACGCACAAAAAATCTGTCAAAAGCTTCAAATGCAGATACAGCAGATTTATGAATATATATATTGACCAATAAATCTTGGGCCATATGGAAAAAGAAGCGATTGAGGAAGTGCAAAAATATAAAGAACAAAATCTATAGATTTTTGAAAGGTATAAAAAAGAAATATGGACATGGGAAAAAAGAGAGATCTGATATGGTGCAATATTTATGCAAAGGAGAAAGCCAAACTAATCAGTACAAAAAAGCAGCCCCAAAGATATTTGAAGAACAATACAGGCAAAAAAAAAAGCCAGATGAAAATTGCACAATACCAGAAATAAGATCACAAAAAGGGAATGCAGAACAGAAGATTAATAAAGTGGAAGTTAAAAAAATAGAAGCTGAAGTTATTGAATACCTGCAAAGTGAAGAATTTAGTGTAGAAAGTCTAACACGGATAACAACACAGCCTGATGAAACAATGAGTGCCCCAAAGTAAGGAAAGCAGGCAGAGCAGGAGACATCTGAAGAAATATGGACCATACAAAAGGAAAAGGCATTTAATGTGGTCCAATATTTTTATGCACAGGAGAAAGGAAAGCCAATCAATTCAAAAAGAACAGCATCAAAATATCTGAAGAGAAATACAGGCAAAGGCATCCAGATATGGAACATTTTACAATACCAAACTAAGAAGACAGTAGGAAAAGGAGAAGAGGATTAGTAATGAAGAAGCTAAATAAATACAAATTAAAGCTATGGCTTACCTGTGAAATGAAGGATTTAGTATAGAAAATGTAACTGACATCATTGCAGGATAGAAGAATGGAAACCCAAATGAAAAAGAAACCAATGGAGCAGGAAACATCTGATCAGTTGCTATATCAAGATACTTTGGAGCCTTCCATAGGAAACCATTGCAAAGGTTCAGTTGGAGTTGCACAGCAAGGGAAGGAACAGGAAACTGTGGCAACTCTGACACAGTCAATGTTGTGGAATGGTAGGTCAGTGAGTTCCCATATGAAAGAGCAATGGATGACATAGGATGAATGTGACACAGGAAGATGCTATGGAACTTTCTACAGAATGCCCACAGGAAATGGAGAACAAAGAATGTGCCCTCAGTTTAGAAGAAAATGATCTAAGAGAAGAGTTGCTTGATTTAATAGATATGGAGACACAAGATCAAAGAAAGAAATAGACTACAGAAAGTCAATAAAACCCCAAAAATTAGAAGTTTGATGGAACAAATAAACACAGCAATTAGGACTGCTCCTAGAGATTCATGCAATATAACACAAGTAAATAGGATATATTATTGTGCAGCTAAATTAATAATAGATAAAGTCTAACCACAAAAGCACAGGGCAGTAAGGGAAAGGAAGGGGAAAAATCAAATGCCATCATGGAAGCATCAGATAGAGCAAATTATAAAGCAGTTAAGTCAAGAAGTGTCACTGCTAGAAGGCTACAGATGAGGGAACAGGTCAACAAAAATAGTTAGAAAGATAGCTGTGATAAAAGCGATGTGCATTATCAGAACAGATCTTGCTCTGTCATGCACTATTGCAAATAATAAACTAAAAATATCAGCACAGCAGAAAAACTTAGAAGATATGCAGATAAATATAAAACAAAAGTACAAAATAAGCAACGCATTGATGACCTAAAAAAGTTTTATAGAGAATTGGGAAACAAGGTGAAAGGAAATGAAACACCACAAAAAAGAAGAAATAGGTACATTTTGGAGAAATATCTCTGAAGATACTGTGAAACATAAAGATGCTGATTGGATAGAAGTAAAAAAAAGAAAAGAAAAAGAAGTTCAAATGTACAGGATATAAAATGGGATGAAGTAATGGCCAGAGAGATTGAAACAAAATTTAAGCAAAGCTCCTAAATGGAAAACCCCAGGTAAAGACGCAGTACCTAACTTCTGGCTAAAAGTATTAACATCTTATATGAATATTTAGCCATGAGTAAGAACTATTCATATGCAGACCCTGAACAGACAATTTGGTTAAGAAAAACAATACTCCTCCCTAAGAGTAAACCTACAAGCTATCCTAAAAACTGCAGAACAGTAACTTGCCTTCAGATGACCTGTATACTATACATTGGAAATGATGTTGACAGAGTTTATAGTCATTTAAAAGAAAACTCAGTCAAGGCAATAGAACAAAAGGGTAACTAAAGAAATTCATATGAAAAAAGGATAATTTGTTGTTAAATAAAGCCATAATGGAGAACTGTAAAAAGGGGGAAGAATCTAAATATGGCATGTTAGCCATGATAAAGGACAAGTTATTATTCTAGGATAAAAATTCAAGAGTGGATATTCCAGGGTGACTGTCACCACTGCTGTTTTGTCTTTCCCGTAACCCATTAATCTGTCTACTTAACAGATTAGGTCATGGCTACAATTTGGCTCCCAGAAAATAAAATGTAAAGATTTATCTTCTTTTTGTGGATGATTTAAAACTGTATAGTTCATCTGATGAGGTACTGATAGCACAACTACAAGTGGTCAAAACTTTCTCATATAACAATGAAAGTTGGTCTGGATAAATATGCAAAAGCAACATTTAAAGCAGGAAAGCTGCAGCACCAAGAAAACATCAGTCTGGGACAGGAATGTGATATAAAGTCTAGCCTGAGTATGTGATAGACAGGTATGCATAATATTTGTTTTTCACTCCTACAGCGGCAGCAGAGAGGGCTAGCAACATTGAAGATCATGCTAACAGAATGTTAAGGCTGCACTGACAGGCTGGTGAGTACAAATCTATGTTGCAGTATATAGTCCAAATAACTAAGTAGTAGTACACTGATTGCTGCCAGTAGGTATACTGTTACCATGTTAACTGAATAAATAAAGTTTGTGGGACTAATATTGGTCGACAGGATATGTAGCACTAAAGCACTGTCACATCACTGTAATAAAGATCAATACCAAAAACTGTTGTGTGTACTCTGGTATGATGTTGTAGAAATAGAATGTATACAGGTTCTCCACAGCAAATATGAGTTTGACAGCATGCATTAACTGGGGTTGTTCTGAGAACTAGCTGTTAAAAAATGTAGATTGTGGAGCTGTAAAATAAGATATAAATGAAATATATACTGCACTAAGCTCTGAACCCTGAATAATAATGTATAATGTATCACAGTGTGTCCCATACAGCATTGCCATGTGTTAACCTTTGCTTTCCAGAATGTATTATTTCAAAGGATTAATGCACAGTACACTATCTGTCATGCATGCATCTCAGTATTACAATGTCAAACTGTCTAACCTTGAGAGTATTAGGCAGAATCCAGTCAAGCAAGAAACAGCAGTTCCCCAGTAGCTCAGTGTGATGAGAAATAGCTTAGTTGTTAATTTTGCACACGCCAACATGGTTCAAATCCAGGTAGTGGCAGTAAGATGTGTGCATATTTACACACAAAAAATCAGGAATAAATGTAGAAACAGTCAGGTAGTGTTAACAGATATTTTCTCCACAGGTTTTACAGGTAAAGAAATGTTGGTAGTAGTTGTATGAAGGGTATACTAATACACCATGTACAACTGTTCCACTGTCCAACCCCATACCTGCAAATGACAACAGGATAGGTACATACAACATGCACTCTTACCAATACATGTCTCTCAAGTGTCATGCTGTAATGGCTAGTGGTCACTGCTGCCAATAACCCTGGACACAGACAGGAAACCAGGTGAAGTATGCCAGTAGCACACTCACATAGCAGTGCAGGGTACCCATTCTGTGCCAGATATGTAACCCTGACATGTATGAGTCTCCTCTAGTCATGTACAAAGAGTTGTCACAGTTTGCCCATTACCATTGCATGTTGATATTTTAACATGTATTTTCGTGCTACAGAAGCTATGGGCCATAGATAGATGTAAAGTGAGGACAGACCCATAGAGTACTGTGCAGTACTATTGCAAAAAATAGAAGCCTAAACAGTTGTTAACTGACTTTTTCTCCCCCCCAACCCCTTATCTGCATTGATAATTATCATTCATATACTACGGGTATGTTGTGCTCAAAATCTAATGTTGGGACTTGTGTTCTATTATTGTTCATATATTTGATTGGTTGTATGTTAACATACCTTGTTCAAATACCATTGTTGGTGGCCTGTTGCCATCATTGTTACTGGCATACTTTTACAATGCATACTGTTGTTCCATTTATGCATGTGTTCTGTTTGTTATGCAACTGTTGCAAATCTGTTGTATGGGGCTAATTGGAACACCAATGCATGCTGTTATAACTAATTTTGAAATGCTTTGTTTATGACTAACCAATATATTTTGTAAAACCTCAACACTATAGCATGTTTAGGAAGGCAGATTCCAACAGAGCCACTTCTCCAGCCTTATCTGGCCGTGGCACTGAGCCCCAGGATGTCTGGGACCCAACCTGGAACTGCCTCGTCTGCTGGTCCTGCACCACCTTTCAATGGAACCACCTCAGGAGACAGGGCCCCCCTCGGGCACAGAGAGTAGCCTATCACCCACTGCCAGTTCTGGGGTATGGTGCACAGCATAATCCACACAGAGTTGGATGGATGGCTGTGCCAAATGGAGGGCTGCCTGGTGCACCTCAAGGGGCAGGCTACATATGCTGTCCAGACCCCAGCACAGTCCCCTTCGGGGCCATGAGGGTGCAGTGGTGACTGCCCATGTGTGGGGACCTCAGTCCCACTGTATCCATTTGGAGTTTCATGAGCTTCGGATTCCCAACCACCCTCCCCATCAAAGGTATTTACCACCTCATCTGTCATACCACCAGTCTGCTGTCTTGTCTGTCTGCAAATGCAACCTATTCTACCCAACCTACCTCTCCAAACATACCTACAGCCCTTATCCAACATCCCACTCTCACCTTACAAAAAGGGCATCTGTCCCACAAAAAAATCATTGCCCCATACATAACTCTACATTTTGCCCCCATGTACAGTGAAATTAATCAATCTACCCACAAATTATTCTCCAAATGTTTGTCACCAACACCCCTCTCTGTGAGGTGAGAGGCTGTAAATTCCAAATTCTACACATTATTCACAGCTGTTGCTGCAGAAGAAATGTAGAGCTATGGTCCTTTCCTATACCCGTCCTACACATCCCTAGTTGCTTTTCCTAATGTTTTACCCCCTGCTTGCCACCATTTCACCACTTTTCTATCACCCTTTTTTCTTTTTTTTAATTAAAATTAGCGTGGGTATAAGTGGGAGTAAGCACCGCTAAGTGAAGCTAAAAGGACTTAACCATCTTCTAGTATTGCTTTGTTTCACGTAAAACAATGCAAACCTGCTTACAACTGATTAAAAGTGGTTCAATTAGTGTCTCCATCAGACGTTGCTCTGTCCAGGAGCAAAATAATCATCCCTGCAAAGTCTTGAACCCAGGACCCTCTGCACTACAATCACAGCAATGTACAACTACACCATCCAAGCTGTGGAAATTTGTAAAGCTTTTACAAATATATTATGCATTATGGCCATTTAATATAAGGGAAAATACATATTCTAGTACTCTTTTATATATATATATATATATATATATATATATATATATAAAATTATACATATATATAAAATTATATATATAAATTATATATATATATATATATATATATATATATATATATATATATATATATATATATATATATATAAAATACCTCTCTCTCTCTCTCTCTATATATATATATATATATATATATATATATACATATATATATATATATATATATATATATATATATATATATATATATATATATTATATGTATATATATATGGGTCTACTTTCATAGACCGAATGTACGAATCGTCGACACACAAGTTACCGACCCCAAACAACCGAAAACACACCACACCAACAACTCATAATACCGAACACCACAACACCGACACAAAAAACGTCAACTACACATTACACACAACAACATATCCACTAACCTTAACCTAAACCCTAACCCTAACGTCCGACACTACCGCACACTTACCCAACCCGCATCCTAACCCTAACTCACTTAACACACCCCTAAACCTCAACACCGTCACTATCGCACACTTACCCTACCTGCACCCTAACCCTAACTCACTTAACCCACCCTAAAACATTCAGCCCGTCACTATCGCACACTCAGTCCACCCGCATTCTAACCCTGACACACTTAACACTTCCCTACACTGCTCTACGTCACTTCCACACACTTACCTCACCGGAACCCTTAGTCCGACACCGCGACACTCACCTTTTCCACACCTAACCTAAAATCCCTCACTATCGTACACTTACCTGTCCGCTCCCCAATCCTAAATCTTTCATTTCGCACACTTACCGTATCGCGCTCACACGCTGCCGTTGTCGGTCTCTCAGCTGTCGGGATATGCGTTTTCGGTAACCTACCTGTTCGGTCGTTCCGTCTCGGTCTTCCAGGTGTCGGTGACATGGCGCTTCGGTCTATGAAAGTAGACCCATATATATATATATATATATATATATATATATATATAAAACTATATATATATATAACTATATATATATATATAACTATATATATATATATATATATATATATATATATATATATATAACTATATATATATATATATATATATATATATATATATATATATATATATATATATATATATATATAGGTTTACTATCAAATGGTCGATTGCCACTCCATCGAACGTCGGATGGTCGACATCGGAAGGTCGGATATATCGAATGTCAACGTCGAAATATCAATCTAGGAACGGTATTACCAATGGTTGAGGTAGGAGTACGTATTAGTCGTACCTACGAACTTCTCCCCTACCTCGACCCATGGTGGAACCCATTTCGAGATTGTTTTCGGTAAAACGGTTCGGCCTTCCGGTGTCGACCATCCGACATTCGATGGAGTGGCAATCGACCATTTGATAGTAAACCATATATATATATATATATATACCAACATCTTACTGCAAGACATCTGCAGAAAGCCTGACAAAGTGGGGGGATAAAGGGCAAACAATAGTGACATATTTGAAATATGGCTGTTATACACTTAGACGTCTGCTAGAGTAGTGTGGTTTGATTTAACATATATTTTCTGATAGATTCCAGGTCTGAAACACAAATGATTGTTATCATTTATTTATTTTTATTTTTTTTTATTTTATTTTATTTTACATTTCTTGACCGGGCTAGTCTAACTGGATATATGTCCATTTTCAGTAGAGACCCAGGGAGAAAAGCTCCAAGCATTAGTATTGACAAAAATTACAATATATAGTAATAGTCAAAACAAATTACAGGACATTGTTACATTGAGGTTGACATAAGTTATTTAGAGTACTTAGTAGGTTAACACTGATGTCAATGCTCACATCATCCCAGTGATTTGTCAGAAACCCACAACTGTTATGGGGAACAGACCAAACACATGAGCCATGCATCTGGACAGTAAACAGGTATGACTGCAGTCATGTAACAGAAGAGAAAAAACACAGAGCTGCCAACCATTTCACTCAGCACCTTTTGGACCACAGTAAGACCAAGATGACACTACCTCAATCAGCTACAGAGAATTACCCATGTATTTGCAAATATACCATGCACTACAGGGATGTAACTGTAGGGAAAATCAGACATTGATGAGAAATTGTCCACCCGCACCCATTTGCACCACAGTCACAGCAACATACAAGTACCCCCAAATAAACTCTAGAGTATAACGACTGTTTGAACAAACATATCCTGATTGCCAGTCACACACTACACCAACTTATACTGACCCAACTCACAGTCTACTGGGAATCCTGAGGTGTTACAGGATATTTCTCAGTCTGCTCCTACAAGCATATACACATGATAGACCACCAGCAACTGTAGCAGCATGTACAGCCAGATAGAAAAGGATCTATGACACCCACATCTGCTGCTCTTTCCACTCAGCCCAACAAACATTTACACACAACACTGCTACAGAATCTTGACAGTCTTAACAATGCCCAGACATACATAACTCTCAATTGTACAGATTTCCGCAGAATGTCCAGGTAGTGTGACCATATTTGTGGTCACTGTTGAATAACACATCCGGGAGTCTGCTAATGCACTGAGAAGATATCAGGAGAGAAGTCACTAAATAATGATATACCATACCTCTGAACCTCTTACTGCTAGACATCTGGACAAAGCTTGACATACCTGGGGGACAGGAGGCCATAAAGAGGGACATATCCCATATAATGGTGTTACAAACTGAAACAGTTGCTGGTGTTACAGGGTGCATTGTAGCATAACATCCCTGAAGGATATGATGTCTGAAACACAAATGGATGTCAATATTTACTGACTACAATCCTGATATTATCCTACTGATTTCTCAAAAACAGAAATTGTCTGAGGAACAGACCAAACATAACAGGGAAACCTCTGGGCAGTCTGTGGACATCTGGACAGTTGAGAGGTATGTCAGAGACATATCACTATCAGATGTTAAGTCACACAGAAAATACATGTTCAGACAAACCCTGTTAATCTAGCAATCTTCTGTGTGTATGACAGCAATAATGGCTTACAATCTGTACCTAATTCTGGAACTTTGTCCCCCATGTTGTTGGGCTGCCTCCACATTTCTTGTTCTGAGAGGTATTTCCACCTACTGTCTGTGAAGCTGTAGCCCCCACACCTCCATAATTTCCTCCTCATAGGCAAAGAAAAGGGACAAGGATTTAATTATAGCACTGTATTGATATGGCACTGGCTAATGGAAAGACAACACAGCTGCTCTGGATGCAAGTAGCAAGTGGGAGACACCAATTGGTGCACAGGCCATCACCTGCTCATGAGCATTACTTACAAAAGGCAGGCTGCTGCCTATGCAACATGAGTCTGAACTCATCTACACCAAGACAGACTGTGACTACACAAACCTAAACATTTGCATTATTCTGAGGAAACTCTTGAGCACTATAACAGGTATACTGAAGAAAACAAGACACAGAAACATGACTGGAAGCATAACATGTTAAAAGTTTAATGAGGTAAGCACTTTCACATCAAATACTAGTGTTTCTTCAGACCATATGAAAAACTACACCAGCAAACACTTAATATATTCACTAGTTCAAAGCAGCCATCAGAGAAGAGTAAAAACTTAGCTACAGCTTGTATCATTTAGAGAGACATTGTGCTTTCAGTGCAGGTTTAATAGAAATCCTATCATTTAGGCCTGGGTATGTATCAGCTTGCCATAAGATAATCCAGTGCAATCCTCTGCATTCAGTGAAATTTTTGACATTGCCCCCACATATATTCTCAGAAATAATTTCAACAACTTAAAATCTAAATCCATGTTCATTTTCATTCTGCATGCAGTATTTGGTTAGTGCATTTTTGGTGTCACCATTCCTAATACAATACATATGCTCCCTGACTCATTCCATCAGTGACCTGTTAGTTTTTCCTACATAGAAACAGAGGCAAACTGCACATGTCGCTAGATAAATCAAATTCCTGGTTTGGCAGTTAGTTTTAACTTCAAATTTATACTCAAACTGGGTGACCGGATGAATAAAACATGCTGATGTATTAATAAATGTACAGAAATTGCATGTAAGGCATTGTTTAGTACCTGTCCAACCACCACTTAGTGTCATCTTTTTCTTTTGCATTTTTATAGCAAGGCTGCCTTTTAAAAGATTTCTTGTTCTTAAAAGCAAAATTTGGTCTGTGACCAACAACTTTTGAAAAAATCATTGTCTAAGCTCAATATAGACCAGTTCGACTTAATAATGTTCATTATGCCAGTCATATCACTGGTATAAAATAAAGAAGTAGGCACACTATTCCTATTACTAATGGCCTGGGGAGATTTTGCTTCAAAGACTTGGATTGAAAAAATTGGCTTTCCCTTATTTACCCTTTGTGTAGCTCCCATACTAATGTTCCTTTCAACCTCACTTGCTTTATAGCCCCTTTCATGAAATTCTTTTCTAAGCATCTGGACGTATTGCCTGAAAATTTCATCACAATTATTCACTCTTGACACTCTCATTGTTTGACCCTTGATAACATTTTGAAATATAAGGCTGGGGTGCATACTGTCCCTGTGCAAGATGGCATTCCTCCTACAAGATTTTCTATATAATTTAGTATGGTGGCTCTTGGTTGTGTCAATGCTGACTAGCAAATCCAGGAAATCTATTTCACTAGTAGAGAACTTGTATGCAAATTTTAGAAAAGAGGTAGTGGACTCCAAATAGCTAAAGAACAGCATAAGTTGTTCTTCAGTCCCCCACACACAAAAAACAAGTCAACTACAAATCTCCTGTAGAAGTTCACATATGGGGCATATTCATCCAAATTTAACAGGGAGTTCTCCCACTCAGCCATGACTATGTTGGCATAGCTATTGGCACAGGGTGTGCCCATAGCTATGTCAACCGTCTGTAGAGACAGATGTTCTTCAAATGGAAATAGATTCTTTTTTATCACAATTTCCAGGAACATGCAAATAAGATCAGTTTTACTTGGGATATACTTGTTGTGTTTAACAAGGAATTCATGTGCCAAATTCCAAAAGAATGAGAGATGGCAGTAAATAATGCTACAACATCCATTGTTACTAACAAATTACTGGAAACCCATTAAAGACTGAAGTCATAACATAATAGCATAATACCATACATTTGAATGTCAGATGTCATATCCTGTGGAGTAGTCCTGTGAATGTGAAACTGTCTTTGCTAGCAACTAAGTGTGTTACAGCTAGCTGTATGAAGTATCACTGTTTTCTGGCTTTTGCCCACCAGTGATGTGTGCCTTTGTGCAGATGTCTTGCTCTAACAGGAGCTAGGTGTCTTAGCATGAAGCTCATGTCAATGCAAGCATAACTTGTCCTGTAGGATACTGACATTTGTGTAGTCAGTGACACCTGCTTTGCAGCTGTGGACAGCACACTAACCTTTCCAGGTTACTCATACCATCATACATTTAGACCCCAAATGGAGGGCTGCAAAGCCACAGGAGGTGGGGTTCTAAACATTATCATACACATACACACCTCCAGGCTGGCCAAACAGTATGATGCATGGGTGACATCCCGAGTGCAGTTAACTGTTGACAAAATACCTATTCAAATTGTAGCTAGCTACAGACCTCCAACCATGACTCTGGACAGCCACCACACCTATCTGGACTTGTTGGAATCTGTCAAGATTTAACAGTCTACCCTACTACTGGGTTACTAACTACCCAAAAATAGTGTTCACGATCTATGCAACCTGAACATGAACTCTCAGAGATTTCTCAGCTTTGTCAATGGCAATGCAATGGATCAGCTGATCAACACTCCTACGACAGGTGGAAATATCCTGTACCTGGTCCTAATCAACATGAGTAGCCACTGTAGTACTCCTACAGTATCATCCTCCTTGGTAATATCTGACCACATAGCCATCACTGTTCAGGTAACCATCTCCCCTGCTCCCCCACCCTTGTCAGGGTCAAACAAAATAAACTTTAAAAAAATGGCTAGAAATCTCATCAGGCAGGTAGAAGTAGTTTTACAGCCACCGTCCCATCAATTGCAACTAGCAGTAGTGCTCAAGCCCACACCACAATACTATGTGAGCACTTACATAGCTGTATAGACTGAGCAATACCTGACATGACAGCATCATCTCCCTTGAGGTAGGATAAATATCTGTGGAGGACAGCAGCAATACACAAATACCATAATAGGTGGAATTAATTGCTGGACAGGTCCAAGAAGGAGTAGGCACCTTATTGGCAGCAATGTCACCTTGGTCTGATCAAGCAAATAAGGTCACAGGTAATTACCCTCAGGTTATCTTTGAGTGCAAACCGGACAAATCCACCAAGGCCAATCACTAGGCCTTCCACACATGTCTGCAATCCTAGAGGCAACACTCAAATCTGCTTTGTAGTGGTGGTCAATAACACCACATACACATATGGCATAGATATAACCAACCTGCTGCTGACAGGTGAAGTGCAAACATCACCCCCCTGCCCCTCCCATCGGTACACATGTGCAGACACAGCACCTGCCCACCTCCCTTCATCATCAGGAAGCAGGTCCATAATGTCCTCTGAAGGGCAACACACAGAAGTTTCCATAGGCTTGATACCATCCCTGGCTGCATCCTACATGAACTAAGGCATGAGCTCTCAACTCCATTACACACTGTAGTCAACCAAATCCTAAGCACTAGTGTCATCCCACCTGCCCAGAGGACAGCCACTGTCATACTTATACACAAAGGTGGAGCAATCCATTAACCCAGCCGATCATATGCACATCAGCCTAACTAGCTTGCTCTGCAAGGGCATGGAAGGCAATATCAAGGATATTATGAACAGGGACATTGGTAACCTCAAAATGCTTGAGCCCACATAGTGTGGTATTGCCTAAGGGAGATCAGGCCTGTTAAACCTGGTCAACTTCTCTGAAGTGGTCAACAAACACAAGGACGAGGGGAGATGAACAATGCCTACCTTCACCTATCCCAATTCTTGCAGAATAATCCCCAGGCAGCCAGGACACATAAGCCTACACAGCTAGGTATCAACCTCTATGTTACCACATGGGTAGAAAACTGACTCAATGATAGTACCCAATTGGTCAAAGTAGTAGAACCCACCTCTAGTTGTAAACTCTGCCAGAGCTGTGTATCCCAAGGATCGGTCTAGGGGGCCTCTACTGGTTGAGCTGCACATATCTGAGGTGCAAGACAAAGGTAGTGGTCTGTGGCTGACCAGGTTTACAGATACTTGTAAGCTGGCCACTGTCTTACATTCCCCTACTGATGTGAGCATTCTTCAAGAGTCCCTCACCCAAATTAATGACTGGTGCAAGAAGCATTGCCTCAAACTGAATGCCAGGAAATGCATCATTTTCCCTGCTGTAAAAAACCCAAATATCTGGTGCAGTGCGAACAAAAGACCAGGAACCAAATAAAAAATTCACCAAACAAGCCTGTATATGAATTCCGTTTATTGCAGTAAAAACATACCAATCTTTGACACAGAAGTCTTCATCAGAATAAAGCACACGGATTTGCGAACCATCTTTATACCAATGCATGTTACATAGTACTTGCGATTAAACCAATGATGTGGCCAAGAAAAATCACATGTAAAATGGTCACATGAACAATATTAATCCAAATATTAATATGCAAACTGACCAAACTTACTACAAATGAAAAACTATTGTATATTAAATACCTTCAGTATACGTCTAACAAAAAAAAAAAAAAAAAAAAACACAGGCATAGCAATGCATTTAAAAATGTTAAAATACCTAAAGTTTCATAGATTTTTGTTTGAGGGCTGGAAGAATAGTCAAAGAATCATTTATACCTGATGGAAAATTGGCTGCTAACCTGAGTTGCCACAGCAGCTCTGTTTTACGTTTTACTTAATAAACTTCTTCCAGTCACCCCCCCCCCCAAATCTATGTCCACTTTATCCAAAATGCCAAACTTAAAACCTGTAAAATTAAAACAAGCGAGGGAATGCCTATATAATGCATTTGTGTCCTTCTTATTTTTAATGTCATTTACATGCTCATATATTCTGTTTTTCAATTCCCTCTCCATTTTCCCAACATAGAATCTGTTGCACTTATCACATAGAGCAAGGTATACCACTCTAGTGGTAAAACAATCACCTTTCTTAAATGTAATCTTAGATGCCATCTTATTAGCCAGGTAGGTTTGGGGCATTTTGAAAATATTGCTGCATTGAGAACACCTCCCACAGGGTGTTGTACCACCACTACCCTTTATTGGTAAATTCACCTTATTTTCTATAAGTTGTTTAATATTCATGCCATCCTTGCTAATAAAAAAATGGTTGGTTTCCCACTGCAGTTGACACAATTATTCACCCTAAATATACTCCAGTTCTTTTTTAATATATTTTTCACTTCATATGATATAGGACTATATTGCACTATACATGCATGCTCATAAATCTTCATTTCACCAGGATCTGTAGGGGCTATGTTGACAAATGGGTGGATCCCTAAGAGGGACTGATATTTCTACTCCCATCCAGAATATACCTCCTCAGTAATTTGTTCCACCATCTGTTTGGGGTATCCCATTTGTAGAAACATGTCTTAGTGTAAATAATTCCTGCCCCACATCATTCAAATCTGAAGTCACGTGTGCAATTCTTATAGCTTGTTCTTTGACTAAGCTTTTTTTCTGTGAAAGTGGGTGATTACTTGTAGAATGAAGGTAAGAATTACAAAATAATACTCATGAAATACATTAGATTTGAAACCTGCATGCGTATGGGAAATTGCTGTATCCAAACAATGTATTGTAGCTATAAGTAAATTCCAAAAATGAGGTAGTTTTGTCCAGGTGGTTCAAAAAGCTAGGAATATCTTCCACTTTCCCTTCTGCAAAATAAAGATATCATCCAAAAACCTGCAATATAACTGGATGTTGTTCCAAAATTCTTTGGGGAATACATATTTTAACTTGCAGCCTAATAATACTATGTTTGCATATATAGGGGCTCATGCAGCTACCATGGCAACTCCCCCAATTTGTAGGAAATATTGGCCCTCAAAGAATAAAAAAAATATTCTCTAGAATTAGTGCCATCATTTCACATACCAGGTTAACTTTATCATGACTTAAAGTGGAACATGTAAAAAAGTCTCTTCAAATAATTCTAGTCCTTCTTGCTTGGGAATATAGGAAAAAATATCTTTCATATCAGTAGTTAAAAACACCAAATCAGTTGCCCATAAATTTTGTTTAAGCTGTCCTAAAAATTTCCAGGAATCCCTAACTAGATGTGTTTCATTCTCCACTACATTTTTATCTACAAATAATGCCAAATTGTGCATTTTGGAGCCTCTGGCAGCAACAGTGGGTCTGAAAGGTGGTTCGGTTTATGTATTTTTGGGATGCCAAATTTAACCGGCACCTTAGGATAGGAATTATTAAGAAAATTAAGGAGGTCATTAGTAATACATTTATCCAAGACATATTCTTCTCAATAACTATCAATACTTCGATATGCAGTACTTATCTGGTTCTTAGAAACCTGCATGTAATTCTCTTCATTAAATAAAATATTCTGCATAATGTTGGAATAATCCTCTGAATTAAATATTACTATGCCACCTCCCTTGTCAGGGGTCATAATACGCAGTCCCTTGTCCCTCCTCAGTTGGTTCATGAGAATTCACTCATCATGACTTAAGTTGGCATAACATTTCTTATTCTGAGCCCATAATTCATACATGTCTTCCTTCACTGTCTTCTCAAAAACATTGATGAGGGAAAGGAGTGGTGGATTAAAGACACTACTTTTCTTTACAATATTTTTATGTACAGTTGCCTCATTTGTAGGCCTTACTTGATTTATAGGAAAAAGGAGACAGAAATTTTCTAGTATACATAGCAGTCAGCAACATCTGGTATTTTGGAGGGAACAAATTTAAAACCTTTTGAAAAAGGGGAAAAAAATCTTTGGTGATGACCCTGTCTGTGTAATTATAAATCTTATAACCTTGAAAAAGGTGCACAATACGTTTAGCTCCAACAGTTAGTATCTGTTCCTGCCCCTCCCCGGTTGGACTAACCTTTTTGAATTTGTACTGCATGACTGTATGTGTAGTCCCTCTCCTGATTTCTGTTTGCTATCCTTTCTGAGCGTCTAAATTGCTGAAAATCCTGTGAACCACCTTCATCCATTTCATTATAAACTTCAGCGTAGTCGTTGTACATATCAGCCATATGATATCCCTATCAACACCAGCAGAATCACTTTGTGTCAGGGCCATGTACAAATTTCTCCACATTTAACCTACTAGTAGGATAAGCAGTTTTAGTTTGATAATGTTTGATATCCCTCTCTAATGTTCTTTTTTTCTTTAAAAACAATGCATTACATTTCCTTTCTACCCTGTTGATAAATTTTTCATAAAAATCTTGGCACTGTGAAAACAACAAATCATTCACAATATTAGTATTTAAACCATCTAGGTCTTTACTCACCTTAGCCTCCATCTGTTCATTGAAAATAATGATTTTACTAGAAGCTGCATCCCCCATTTATCAAATAAACACACAAAGTGTTCAATCATATCAGCATCATACATTAAACCAAAGGGAAACTTTAAAACTCTCAAGCCTTGTGGTATAACTTTTAAATTAATTCATTGTTTTAAATACACAATTTTCCTTTGCAAACTTTTATATTTGAAAAGTCTCTCTAACTAGCCTGCCCTGCAAAGGCATGGAAGGCAATATTAAGAACATTATGAACAGGGACATAGGCAACCTCAAAATGCTTGAACCACACAGTGTGGTATTTTCAAATGGATAACAGATCTGTTAAACCTGGTCAACTTCTCTGAAGTGATCAACACACACAAGGACAAGGGGAAGATGGTGAACAATGCCTACCTTCACCTAGCCCAATTCTCAAACAATAATCCCCAGGTGGCCAGGATACAAAAGCCTACACAGCTAGGCATCAACCTGTATGTTACCAGATGGGTAGCTAACTGTCTCAATGATAGTACCCACTCAGTCAAAGTAGTGGAAGCCACCTCTAGTAGTAGACACTTCCAGAGCAGTGTACTCTAAGGATCTGTCTGGGGGCCTCTACTGTTTGAGATATATGCATCTGAGGTACAAGACAAAGGCGGTGGTCTGTGGCTGATCAGGTTTGCAGATGTTTGCAAGCTGGCCACTGCATTACATTCCACTACTGATGTTAGCATCCTCCAAGAGGACCTCACCTAAATTAATGACTGGTGCAAGAAGCATTGCCTCAAACTGAATGCCAGGAGATGCATCATTTTCCCTGCTGTGGCAGATGTCATCCACACTTATTATGACAGTAATAATGTACTGAGCATGCAATCAGGTGTGAGGCGACTTGTGCGCCAAGGTTGGTAGTAACCTGACAGTTTTCTACCATGTGGTCACCATTATATGAAAGGCTGTCTACATGGCCTACCTCACAAATACGGGTATGTCATCCAGGAACTAAGAGGCGACAACATCCCTGTACTCCACCCTTGTCAGACGCATTACCAAGTACAATGGCTCATTTGGCATGTACCTTGTCAAGCAAATGCAGCAGTTACAGAGAACACAGAGCTTCCATACCAGGCTTATCCAGGGTCTGCAACACCTATCTTATATGGCTAGGCTGAAAGCTCTGTCCCTGTACTCAGTCTTATACAAACTGACCATAGGCGACCTGTGTCTGGCATACAAGGCCATTTCTAAATGAGCCTTGATGGTGTTTCTGCATATCTCTAAGACAAACCCCACTCACACAACATGCACACAAGGCCCCACCTGGTCTGTGACATGTATAGTACTTGTTGGCGGGATAGTGTAGTGTCCCACACAATACACTGTCTGTAAAATACACTCCTTCTCCATGTCCAGCAAAGTATGAGTATAGCCCTCTTGACGAAGAAGCTGGACAACTGCATGGGAAATGGATAAGACACCCCTGGGATCCCACGTGTGTCCCAGCTGGACAGGGGAAACAGGTGCTGGCTTTGAAGAGACATGGGTGAAAGTCTGGGCTAGGCTTATGAGGGCATCAGGGCCAATAGCCTGGTATCATCTTATGAGGCTATGCACCTAGTACTTTACATGTTTCCTGTATGTATTGCAGTTGTCTGAAATGAATCCCTGTGAGTCTGAACTGTGTAGGTACTGCAGTGGTGCTGTATACTCTTGTTCCTTCATCAGTTATCATCACATATTGTTACACCTTGTCATTGTGTGTGGTCTGTATAGCAGTATGTCAGCTCTTACAATACTTACATATGCACTTGATGACACTGTACAGCTCACTCCAATTGCCTTGGTCTTGGTCACAAATACCATTCTGCTAATAGGCTGTCACGCAGTAGGATTTGTCACCCCTTGTTGTGGGCCTTGCAATAGATGTGAAAGAGATGGATTGTCACAGGCAGAACTACCGTAAGGTCTGGCGTGAAGGTCCCATAGGTGTCAAAGCTGTGCCAGACTTTATCAGGAGTGTGTGTGTGTGTGTGTGTGTGTGTGTGTGTGTGTGTGTGTGTGTGTGTGTGTGTGTGTGTGTGTGTGTGTGTCAGCAAACATAATACTGCAGGGTATTAATTTGCATATGTCTTCCCCTCACAGGTGAACATGGGGGTTGGTGTCTCTCTCCCTCACAACCTGATGTCAGTATCTTAGCAGACTCCCATGATGATGGTGGTCATAGTGAGGCACAGGTGGGGTTGTTGGGGCCTGAATCTGTGCTATTGTTTGATATCCCACTTTCACCCATCATGTCCCCGCACACAGTCAGTATGCCCACACATATTCAGTCCCCAGCAGCCACAGATAATGGACAGTTGGAGTATGGTGGAATGGAACAGGCTAGTGTGTTGACTATGGCAAGTGTGAGTGTAGACACCAGTCATAGACAGAGAGCAGGCGAGATCACACACAGGCAGATCGAAAAGAGTGCTCAAGGGAGGACTGCCACACATCAAGCCCTTGTCACAAGTGTCATAGCAGGTGTCACCAGGCACATGATATTGTCCATCATGGAGGCAGAGGCGCATACTGACTGCAACAACAGACAGATGATCAGGGTCATGAATGCAGTGCTTCCTGCCATGCATGATGACCTCGTCATCATTTGTGATGTCATACATCTTCTTGCCAATGTCATGGATAGACAGTGGGGTGACACATTGTCACTGCTTGACAGTGCAATATCTGTGCTTGAGCATGTGGTGGGAGTAGGGCATCTGCCAAGTGGACGTAGGTCAGCAACATGATCAGCTGAGAGCCCACGTGGCCATGCACATTCACAGGCCCATAGTGGCATTACCACCAGCACTACCAATGGGAGGGTGCTGTCCACACCACATTGGAGCAGGCCATAGGTATGTTGCCATGGCTAGTCCTGTCAGGGACATGGATCCAGCAGACAGCAGTCACCATCATTGAGTAGGACTGCATCTGTCCTTGGGCCTGGTGGTGCCAGTGAGACTCCTGGAGGAACCAGTTCCCACGTCCCTGCCAGGAGACGGAGAACCGTTCATCCTGCCATGTACGGTCCACTGCTCTCCAACATATCCCTGTGTCGGGCATCCACATGGCTTGATGGTGTGCGGATAAACACTCACACATCCCTATCACAGGTCGGTCACCACCAGACATGCACAGCACCTCTACATGGCACAGTTGAACACCACCCCTCCAGACATACAAACACACACACACACACACACACACACACACACACACACACACACACACACACACACACACACACACACACACACGTCAGCCATATGGACCAGCCTAGGCCTCAGGCAATCCAACACCACACCCTGTGCATATGATGATACTTGTGCTACAACCCTGGTATCCATACCATCAATGCACAGACATGCTCATATGGGTCTGATGCACAGGGTGACTATAGTACAGTGTGGCAATGTCATGCTGTTTAAGGTGTTGTCTGCTGGCAATAGTTATGGGTACACATTGAGGTGTATGTACCTTGGTAGCCATAATACACTATTGCTGTTAGTACTGCTGACTGACTGTAATGTCAAGTACTCTATTCTGTTTGTGTTCCAGGTGTCTGTGAGTCTGCAGGCTGTGTGCCTGCTGACAGTAGCAATGATGAGTAAGCAGAGTGGAAATACAGTGACCTTGTCATAGCCAAGGTACAGCTGTATATGCACATGTTTACCAGCTGTGTTTACATGCAACAGTGTGTGAGGGGCAATTGTGGCAGACAGTGTGACCTTGCATATATACCCTTGACACAGCCACCTAGCCTTCATATATGTCACTTGGGTGTTCTATAAGACCACAGGCTCATACATACAGAGGAAGTTACTTGAGTATTAGCTCTAGGTCCATCACAGGCTTGGCCATTATTTTAACTCCAAGAGATTCAGCTATCAGCACCTGTTGCCCCCTACATTTCTGTCCCATCCACTCGACTATCTTGCAGTTGATGAGGGTATGCCTGGTACTGTGTATGACAGGTTTGGGGTATGTATTGCTGACACAGGTCAGCCTGTGTTAGTCTAACCTGACAATCACCAGCATGTGTGTCTGCTATCTGATATGCATGCCTGGCCTCTCATGCTGGTAGTGCACACAGAGTCATAGTCCTGTACATGGGGCAACTGATGAAGGGCTGAGCACAGACCCTACCTGCACAGTCATATGAATGATAGTGCTAGATACATAATGCAAATAACAGAGTGGTACTGCAGTGTGGCAGTGACTGCCACTACTATTGAAGTGGGTGACAATTGCAGGGGCTGGTAGGATTACCAATGGTGGGTTCAGAGGCCCTTAACTTGTTACAGCCATCTGACACACACACACACACACACACACACACACACACACACACACACACACACACACACACACACACACACACACACAGACACACACACACACACACACACACACACACACACACACACACACACACACACACACACTGCTGCATGGGGACATGCATTGAAACACACATGCACATGAACATAACACTTCTTAGAGTAGATGACCTACCCATCTATTTATGTACAATACACAGTGATATGACCATTGCATGCACCACAGTGGCTTGGTGTTAGAAAGTGTGTAACTGTGCTTGTACAGTGGATGACATCTTTATTGGCTGACACTAGGTTGGCAATGGGGGAGTTCACAGGGTGGAAGAGGGACACAAAATGGTACAGCCATCACATACACACACTAAAGACAGCCACAGGAGCTGGCCATACAGAAACACATACACAGTTGCCAATAGACATATTAGTAACCCTATGTATCCACTTGTATGTACTATAGTGCTGCGTACACCTGACATGCTTCACATAGATTATATGCCTGGGACATAACACACAAACTCTTACAACAGGTAATATTGTGAATGCCTTCATGGATAGTGGGATAACCCACCAGACATAATGATTGGCCTCATCTACTGCTCCTACAAACCTGGACAAGTGATAGAGTGACAGACTTTGTATCAGCATGATGTGTCAGTTAGGTAGGATGTCTAATGCTGGCATGTGTGTCACTACGGTAACTGTGACATATTTGGTAATGATATCACAGGAATGCTCATTGTTAGAGAACACAGACCATGTATAGGTTGCAAACATGTGGATATTCCATATACATCTGTACAGATGACTGGCACGGGCTGTATAGTGTTACATGGTGTATGTGAGGAAGATGCCATTAACAGGCTCTTTAAAGTAATGCCATGGATAGGGGGTCAACAGGCCTAAAATGGTATAACCTACCCATACAACAGGGGGTATGCTTCATGCACACTACTATAGTTTTCAGTATTGAGAATAGAACCCCTACCTATCTAATCATTTCCACTATGGTATTATGCAGTTATTGCAGACACTACAGAACTTAGAGGGTTGGCAAGTGTATACAGGTACATCTAAGGTGAATGACATCAGCAGGCCTTGTAAAGTAGGGCAATGGGATGTGTACTGCATGATACATGCTTCAAAATGGTATAATGTACACCCCCCTGAGGATATGATTCTCATCCAAGCACACACACACACACTCACACAGACACACACACACACACACACACACACACACACACACACACACACACACACACACATACACACACACACACAGGGATGATATGATTGTCACACACACACAGGGATGATATGATTGTCACACACACACAGTATCACAGTTGCTAGTATTGAGTTTAGAACCCCTACCTATCTTGTTATGTGTGCTACAATGTTATGCAGTTATCACACGTGCCACAGAGCTTATAGGATTTAACAGTGTCGCAAGGTATGTCTAAGGTGAATTACATCAAGAGCCCTTGTAAAGTATGGCAATTGGGAAATGTACTGGTTGGGAAGGGCATCAAAATATATTACCCTACAAACATACGCACACCTTCACACACACACACACACACACACACACACACACACACACACACACACACACACACACACACACACACACTTGCCAGAAATGGGAATAGAACCCCTGCCTATCTAGTTATTTGTACTATAGTGTTACATAGTTGTCACACATGCTACAGAGATTATAGGGCTAACAAGGTCCCAAAGGTACGTCTAAGGTGAATGACTTCAGCAGGACTGCGAAAGTAGGGCACTGGGAAGTGTACTGTGTGGGAATGGCCTACAACTGTTTCACCTACACACACACACACACACACACACACACACACACACACACACACACACACACACACACACACACACACACTTACATTTGCCAGAACAGAGATTAGAACCCCTACCTATCTGGTTACTTGTACTATAGTGTTATGCAGTTATCAAATCTTATAGAGCTGACAGGTGTCCAATGGTACTTCTAATGTGAATGACATCAGTAGATCTTGTGAAGTAGGGCAATGGGAAATGTACTGAGTGGGAACGGCCCACTAATACTTAAACCTACAGACACACACACACACACACACACACACACACACACACACACACACACACACACACACACACACACTCTCTCTCTCACACACACACACACACACACACACACACACACACACACACACACACACACACACACACACAGGCAGGTGATGTGATATTATAACCCCGACCTCAGTACTATTACACAATGGTGCTCACCTTCATGCTGGCACATGCAACTGGTTACGACCGGTATGCCACTGTCCACAGCAGGACATCACTCTATGCCATTCAGGGTATCCCTATGTATGACCCACTCTCTGTGTGTCCCCCTTTGTCCCTCTCTCTCTGTCATTGTCTGTCTCTCTCTTTCCCATGTTTATGTGTGTGCATGCCTGAAATATTGTTATATGTTGCCCATATATATGTCTGTGTATCACATGCAACAGATGCAGATATATCACATATGGGCCACCTACAGCTATCTGAGGGTAATCCTGTCTGATGGGTGTGTGTAGGGACAGTTAACATGTACATAGGTGTCTGTATGCAACAACAAATATGCACAATACAGTTATATAGTCTGATATGGGTTCCGACATGACCTGTAATTCTCTAAGTGTAGGAGCATGCCCAGTATGATCTTCTGGTTCTCATTTGCATACCCCACTGCCTTAGTCCCTTGTTACACCACTACACCAAAGCCTTTCTCCTTAGCAACCAGTCTTACTTGTTATTGTTTTGGTTCTGCATGCTACCCACTATAATGGCAAAATGCAGACTTTACTTAAAATTGTTTTTTCACATTTTTTTTATTTTCTGCACAATCTCATTTGCATGTCACTGCACTATGCTTAAACAGCTGAAATTGGCCAAAAAAAAAACTTTTATTTTTATTTTGCAACTATTTTCCATGCTAATGGCCATATTTTTGCTCATTGACATGACTAATGATCATAATACATGCTTTACTTTGAGATGTCATACCCCCATTTTGTTTTTTGCAGAAATGTACACAGTTAGTAACTGAATACATTTATGCAGCGGGCACTATTCTGGTATGGTTGCCTGCCTGCTTACTGAATCACTAATTCACCTCATTTGCATGGGTTTCACAAGCAAATCAGGTAATTAGCATTATTCAGTGGTGTCCATGCCAGGATAGTGCTAGCAGGCTCATGCATGCCCCCAGCCTTGTTTACTGAATTGCTCGGCGGACATATTCCATGCAGAAGCTGTTACACTGTTCAGGCACTGTAAATTTGCTTTATTGAATCCTGGGGAGTGTCTTGTGTACAGAGAAACACCAAGTCATAAAATACCAGGAATTACAGGCAGAAACGAGGGCAATGTGGAAGAAGAATACCCAGACAGTTTCAATAATAGTAATAGGAGCAACTGGTCTTAGAAAAAAGAATTTACAATTATACTAAGATATGTTACCAATACATATAACTCCATATGAATTGCAGAAGGATTCAATTATGGGCACATTGTGGGTTCTGCAAAGAGCACTTCTGGCTACAGCAAAGATTAAACCAATACTAATTTCATGAACTTTGATCATACATTGGCTGAAGAGTGGGGTCCATTCCTGTCATAGTATCAGAAACCCAAAAGACTTGGAGAAATTAAACCAATGAGAAAAAAGATATCTAATCATGCCCTGGATTAAGAATGGGCTCCAAACAACAGATTCATGAAAAACATTGAAAGTTATAAAAAAGAAACATGAACATGAGAATGAAAGAGAGATCTAATATGGTATTATATTTATTCAAAGCAAAATACAAACTAATCAATACAAAAAAGCAGCTCCAAATATATTTGAAGACAAATATGGCTAAAGGCACCCAGATATGGAAAATTTTAAAATATAAAAATAAGATCATAAAGAGAGAATGTAGAATAGAAGATTAGTAAAGTAGATGTTAAACAAATAGAAGCCGAAGTTATGGAATGCCTACAAAGTGAAGGATTTAGTGGAGAAAGTCTAACACGGGCTATGTCATAGCATGATGGAACAATGAGTCTGCAAAGTAAGGAGAAACAGGAGGACCTGTAGGCATCTGAAAAAGAAATGTGGACATGGGAAAGAAAAAGAAATTTAGTAAGGTACAATATTTATGCAAAAGTGAAAGCAAAATTAGTTGATACAAAAAGAGCAACACCAAAGATATTTGAAGAGAAAAACATGCAAAGGCATCCAGGTATGGAAATTTTGTAATAGAAAAATGAGAAAACAAAGGGGAAAAGTCGAAAACAGGATTAGCAATGGAGAAGGTAAAGAAATTGAAACTGAAGTTATGGATTATCTACAAAGGGAAGATTTTAGTGTAGAAAATCCAACACTGGTAATGTCACAGCATGAACAAACAGTCCCCAAATTAAGGAGAAACAGGTGGAATGGGAAGCATCTGATCATTTGCCACATGAAGTTACTCTGAAGCTTTCAGTAAGAAGCCAATACAATTTAGTTAGAGTTGCACAACAAGGAAAGGAACAGGAAATGGTAGTAACTCTGACACAGTCAGTACTGTGGAGCAATAGGCCAGAGAGTTCCCATATGAAAGAGCAACCGATGGTGTATGATGCAGCTGAAAAGAATATATCAGAAGAATATGTTCTGGAACTGCGTGTATAATGCCTGCAGGAAATGGATAATAAAGAATGTGCTCTCATCTTAGAATAAAAAGAACTAAGGGAAGAATTGATTGATATAATAGGGATGGATAGACATTTTAAGATTATTGAATGAAATAGATTACAGGAAGTCAATAAGACTCAAAATGGTACAAGTCTGATAAAACAAATGAACACAGTGATTAAGACTAACAGAAAATCATGTGCTATAACAGAAATAAATAACATATATTACTGTGCAGCTAAATTAAGAATGGATAAAAATTACCACAAGAATCCAGGGCAATAAGGGAAAGGAAGTGAAGAAATCAAATGCCATCGTGGAGGTATCAAATAGGAAAAGCTATAAAGCAGTTAAGTCAAGAAGTGTTACTATTAGAAGAGTATAAAAGTGGGAACAGATCAACAAAAATACTTAGAAAGATAGAAAAGCAATGCACAGTATCAGAACATATCGGGATCTATCATACACTATTGCAAATAATAAACTAAAGATATCAGTACAGGTAGAAAAACTTAGGAAAACTTAGAAGATACACAAATAAATATAAAGGAAAAGTACAAAATAATCAATTTGTCAATGATCCAAAAATGTTTTATAGAGGATTGGGTAACAAAGCAAAAGGAATAGACGATCCACCAAAAAAAGAAGAAATAGACACATTTTGGAGAAATATCTGTGAAGAGCCTGTGGAACATAACATAGATACTGAGTGGACAGAAGTAAAAGCATCAGTAAAAAGTTCAAATATATAAGATATGAAATTGGATGAAGTAACAGAGAAATTCAAATAAAATTAAGCAAAGCTCCTAATGGGAAAACGTCTGGCTCAGCTGCAGTACCTAACTTTTGGCTAACATTGTTACACAAAGATTTAGTCCCGAGTAAGAACTTATATGCGTACCCTGAACAAACACCACCCTGGTTAACAACAGAAAAAACGATACTCCTCTAGAGCAAACCTGCAAGCTATCCAATAACTTGTCTTCCATCGATGTATAAACTACATACTAGAAAAGATGCTGACAAAGTTTATTTAGAAGAAACCTCAATCATGGCAATAAAACAAAGGGTAACAAAAGAAAATCATACAGAACAAATGATCATTTGTTATTAAATAAAATCATAATGGAGAATTCTAAAAAGGGGAAGACTGTAAGTATGGCATGGACAGATTACAAAAAAGTATTTGACAACATGCAGCATTCACAGATAAAGGAGTGCTTACAGGTGTTTAAGATACATCCTACGTTGATCAGTTACATTACAGTGAACAAGAAATAGTGTCAAACCACTTTTCAAATAAGCTTTGATAAAGGACAAATTATTATCCCAGGGATAAAAATTCAAAGGGCAATATTCTAGGATAACTCTTTGTCACCACTGCTCTTTTGTCTTGCCCTTAACCCATTAAGCTGTCTACTTAATAGGTTAGGTCACGGTTACAATTTGGTTCCTAGAAAACAACAAAGTGTAAAGATGTCTCAGCTTCTCTTTGTGAATGATTTAAAACTGTGTAGTTCATCACACGAGGAGCTTAAAGCAAAACTAAAAGTGGGCAGAACTTTCTCAAATTATATAAGAATGTCACTGGTCTTGATAAATGAGCAAAAGCAACATTTAAAGCAGGAAAACTGCAGTACCAAGAAAATATTGGTTTGGGAAAGGAACGTGACATAAAGGAACTTGAGCAGGAAGGAGTTATAAATAGTTGGGAACTGATGAAGGATTGACAATAAAACATGAAGAAATGCAAACAAAACTCAATAAAGAATATTTTAGCAGACTAAAATTAATACTGAAAACAGCCCAGACATCTAGGAACAAAGTCCAAGCTATAAACCAATTTGCTCTTCCTATTCTAACTTACAGTTTTGGGGTGACAAATTGGCCCCGAAAGGTATTGAATCAGTTGGACATAAAAACAAGAAAAATGCTTCATGCTTATCAAATGATATACAAAAATCAGTGTATACCAACATTATATAGCCCTCGTTCTGAAGGAGGTATGGGCCTCCTCAAAATTGATTACACATATAGATCTGCAATTGTAGGACTGTGTACGTTATCTGCTGACCTCATCAGATCCAAACATAATGAGAGTTTTGAAATATGAAGAGAACAAATATGGCTTCCCTACTTAGTTTAGCAGAAGCATATCAATGTCAAGTGGGAAAGGAAATGAAACAAGAAGTAAGTAAAAACTAGGCAGCAACTGAGCAAGTGGACATGCTAAAAACTAAAGAAAGGATAAAAGGAGAGGGGTCAGATGAGAAGGCAAGAAATGTGGAAAGAGATAAATATAGTCACAAGTATGAAAACTCATGGGACAACCTTGTGTTAATCAGGATTTGAAAAAGGAATGGTTAAGGAGAGGTGAATTTAAACCAAGAGATGAAAGGTTAATGTTAGTGACCCAGGATGGTGGACTTCTACCTTGAGCTTGTGGGAGAAATAGAAAAATTCAGGTTTTGTAAAATAGAACTGGAAATAGTCACACATCTTTTTGCTGGGTGTGATACACTAAAGGCATAGGGTCTGTACACTGAAAGACATAATAATGTGGCAAGAATGTTGCACTGGGTATTGTGTAAACATTGCAATACTGGAGTAGCTGAGAAGCTTTGGAAACACGAGCCATAAAACATTATAAAGAATGATGACGGTTATATTAGTTGGAATCACCCATTCCCAACAGTTCAAAAAATAGATGTGAGAAAACCAGATATAGCAGTCCATGAAAGGAAGACAAAAGTAGCATTAATCATATTACAGTGTGTTATGTGCAGAGAGATGCAAAGTCATAAAATACCAGCATTTTCAGGCAGAAATGAGGGCCATGTGGAAGAAGTATACCTAGACAGTTTCAGTAGTAGTAGAAGTAATGGGTTTCATAAAAAAGAATTTACAGTCTTGTTTAATTATGACAATGATACATGTAACTATGTATGAATTGCAGAAGGAGTAATTTCTGGGCACACTGCGGGTGCTGCAAATAGCACTTTTAGCTAACATCAAAGATTGGAGCTATACTAATTTCATGAACTTTGATCATACTTTGACTTAGGAATGATGTCAATTCTTGCCATGGTATTAGAAACCCAAAAGACTTGCAGAGCTTAAACTGAAACATATTTAATCGTACCCTAACTCAAGAATGGGGTCCATTCCCATCATGATATTAGAAACCCAAAACACTTACTTAACTGAGAGAGAACATATACTAATGCTCAATAGCAATAGTTCAAATTTTGATGCAGGAAAACAAGCTATGGTAGTCCAGAAAAAAAGGACAAAAGTATCATTAATCCTTGAAATTACTACACCCAGCCATTAAAGTGTCTTATGTATGGAGAGGTGCAAAGTCACAGTGTCTGTCATGAGTGATTATCACTTTATTATGCCTCTTATCCTTTGCTTGTTTGGGCGCTTAGTTCAGACACTAGATGGCCTTATAGTCTTCATTTCCTATCCACAGTGTGCTACTGGTTATCTCTTATATATCGCCTATCTGTCATTACCGTGAAAGTCAAAAATCATAAACCAGTAAATGCTATTTTTATCATTCTTTACTTTCATGCAGCCATTTTTGCCTTACTACATTGTCTTGTCTTTTCTTCACCGCAAATCCTTCCACATATTCCAAAATAATTTCTCATTTCCTCCCATATTGTGATCAAAGTAGAATGGTAGATCATGTACATAGGAGTTCTAAGCATATGAAATTCACTGTATACCTTCATAAGTTTGACGGCCACATCTTCGACACTGCTGCCATGAACTGCAAACTGCGAAATTCAAAAAATCGCGAAAACCGAAGCGCAGAATTACAAAACCTTGCCCCCTTTTTGACCCATGGTAGCACAAGTTTCAGTGGTGGAGATATGGGAAATATTGAAATTAGATATTTTTATGACATTTAGGGAAGTCAGCATGATGGAATTCAGTTAAACGGTTTGCGTTTAAGCACATTAGGAAATGTGCTTTCGAACATATGATGGTATACCGAAATTCACCTAGTATCTGCTTAAATGCCAGCTGTTTGTGAGGGTCTATATCAGTACATCGAAACAGCTCAACATCGAATACCACAAACGCGAACTGCTAACCACGAACTCTAAAAACATCGAAAGCTCAGAACAGCAAATTTTTTCCCTGGGAAAAAAATCACTGTTCCGAGAAACACACACACAACACAAGCACACCAAAAAAACAGCAATCCACACACATACACTTAAAATCCTACATCTAACCCTACACTAAACTGTACATACAGTACTATCTATCCACTATCCTTAACCCAAACCTTAACCCTAAGGTCCGTCACTATCGCTCACTCACTTCACCCATGCCCTAACTCTAACTCACATACCCCACCCTAACCCTAAATTCTATCACTATCGCACACTCACCCACTCCCTAACCCTAACTCACATACCCCACCCTAACCCTAAAGTCTGTCACTATTGCGCACTCACCTTACCCGCGCCCTAACCCTAACCCTAACTCACATACCCCGCCCTAACTCTAAAGTCTATCACTATTGCACACTCACCTCACCCGCACCCTAACCCTAACTCACATACCGCCGCCCTAACCCTAACATCTGCACAATCGCACACTTACCTGAACCCAACCCGTAACTTTCCACCACAGTGCTGAAAATAGCGAAGCCACAGAAACGGACAACCAAATACTTTCCCTAGGAAAAAATTTGGTTATCTGCAGCTTCGCTATTTTCAGCGTTCGCTGTTTTCAGGTCGATATTAGACCATTCAAAGTATTAACACTTCGATGATCTAATATAGACCCATTTGTGATACAAGTCTCTGAAAAAAATATTCTAGTATGTTTCAGGTGTATCTGCCCACCAGTGTAGATTTACTAATCAAAGTAATTATTTTATTCATCTACATTCTGGGATACTGCATATTAAATCTAACTTTTGTAACTTTAGTTTGCAGTGTGCTGTTTGGACTGGTGGCTGTACATGTGCTGCTTTTAACATAGGATGAACATATTGTTTTTATTTTGTAGAACTACACATCATTTAAGAAGTATTACTGATCAGAACAGTAACAGCAAAACAGCTGTGCATATACTGAATAATGACATGGCACATTTAGTTTTTATTGTTCAAGCTTTAAAGGTTTAAAGATCCAAATCCAGGCACCCTATTTAAAGATATGGGGATCAGAAGTCTATGTATCATAGCTTAATTTAAAAGATGAAGCTGATATTTTACATACTGCTTTAATCTATTTTTACAAGGATGCATCCTTATATTAATTACGAAAAACTGCTGAAGGGTGCAAAAGCTAAAATACTTTTCTGTATGTTTACTGTTTTCTTAAAGTTTTTTTTTTCTTTTTCATATCCAGCAATGCAACAATTTTATATTATATTGTTGTTCAAAGGACAGAAGGGAATAAAATCAGCTGTTCCGTATCAGTGATACTTTGGAAACAAATGTATCTGTTTATCACATTTTTGAGGACTAAAAAAAAAACCTAAAAAAAACTGTAAAATTATTTATTGTGTTTTCATTGCATATTGAGAAAAGCAGAATCCACAACGTGTTGACTGCTTACCTGAAACAGCAAACTAAAGTAGTACAAATTGCAGTTTGTATGTCTGTTGGAAATAGTTTCATTTATATTTCTCCATGTAGGGCCAGCCCATCTAAAGTACAAGGAGTTGTAAGAAATGGGTTTGAAAATCATGGAAGGCCTGCATTATTGACAAATATCCCAAAGATTAGGCAAGTAAATGCATGCAAAAACAGCAATGGAGTACAAGTTTATTTCATATGTGTGATTCCATCAGTAGGCTTTCCAAGTCTGCCAAAATCTGCTTCATTTACATATTAAAGGAAAGAGGACAAGAAGATATATATGCGATGTGTGATGTTTATTTGCATTCAACAATGTCAGGCATTCATAACAGCATTGGTGTCATAGTTCAACATTTCAAGGGCTGACAACCTCCTTATAATGCCGACATTTTTTTTTGAGACTTGTTTCATCAACTGTTAATGAAAGAACATATATTAAGTGGTAATCTATGCCTAATTTATGCAGCAATGTCCATTCTTACAGAATGCTAATAGATTTTCAGTGACAGTACTTGTGAGACCATCTAAAATAAACTTTTGCAGAAGTGTCATAGTTTCTTGCTAGATTAGATTTTTAATACTTTTTTATTCTGTTGAGGAGAGTAAAGTTACTCCAACTAAGACCACCACCCCCTCCCCGACAATGTACCATCCTTATGACAAAGAGAATTGTCCCCTGCAAATGTATTATTGTGGGTTATTGAGTTCCATCAAAATTTTCTTGTTATCCAGTGATGACATAGCAGGAGCCTGCCTAAAAGGTGAATAAATGCAGTTCCATTCACAGCTATTATGATACAAGTGTCAGAAACTCCATAAGCTATACGCTCGTTTCAAAGGCTTGGACAGTAAAGCCTGTAGTTCATGTCCTTAGTCAGATATACTGAATGACATCTCAGCATTGTTATAGCAATGTAAGATGACTACAGTGTTATAATGGGTGAATGCAAGGTCCCATCTGTCTGATGGTAATTGCTCGGACAGGAGAGAAAAATAATTGGAACTTCTCCAAAGCAAAAAGACATTTCCTATAATCTAATGAACAGATTTTTCCCCATTCACAACACCAGCAATTTATTGTGATTTTATTTCAAACTTTTGGAACTCTGTGATCTTTCCAAAACACAGTGAAAATTCTGAACATCACAGCACTGAAACTTTTCACTTTCACTGGTATGACCATTAAGAATATAAGTAAGAACTGAATGTTCTAAGTTTATTTTATGAGACGTCAGGAAAAGGAGTACTATAGCTGAGTAGGCCAGAGTCATGTGCAGTGGTCCCTGAAGTGGGGCACACCTGTCAGTCTCAGGTTTGGCGTAAGTTAGAGGTAATTAGTAAAAAGACATCACAGTAACATGATATTTTACATAAAGACTTAGGTTCAGATTCATAACATGCTTTATGTGACTGTCCAATGACAACATTATCAGGCAACTTAGCTCGACATGGCTCAAAGCTACCTTATAGTTAAGAACTGGACTAGATTGCCTCTTGGGTCATTTTATATCTAGAATCCAAAACAGCTGGTGTAGCACTCCAAACGGACTAGTAACCCAAGAAAAGAGTGCAGTAAACAGGCAAACAACCAGATTTCAGAGAAATTTACAGAAAAATGCAGCTAACATCTCCCTCATAACTGGGCCCTTCTTGTGTTAGCTTTGTAAACCATTTACATATTTCTCTTCTGCAGTGTACACTAATGCTTCTGCTGCATTCCCACAGAATTATTTTTTTTTACTTGCATTCGGGTAGCTAGTTGAGTCCACTGGAAGAAAAGAAAAGAAAACCCTTTAGATGCTGGACTGAATGTAAAATTCTTGAGATACTCTTAAGGGGTCTCTTTTATAAAGTGTGAACATTCTGGCTCTCCCTTGAGAAAGAGATTCCCATTATAAAACAAAAGGTAAATATAATTGTGATAATAAGGGAGTAGTTTACCTAGTGTTATGTCAGTTATATCCTTGTTTTTGTGTGGGAAAATTGAACAAAAACTAAAAAAGCAAATTTAAGAACACCAATATAATATTAAAAATAATTAAATAACACTTTGGCTAAACACATATATAGTAATGACGGACAATGTTTCAAGTATATGGTGATAGAAAAAGTTGGAAATAAAAGGGGACACTGGACATTATTTCTAGAGGAAAAAGCAATTGATTTGGCAACTCCAGTTAATTGCATGCAGTTGGCCTGGATTAAATGAATACTGCTCAATTATTAGTTTATTAAAAATTAAAGCACTAAATAGATAGAAAGAAGCTACTACCCTATTGGAACTAACCTGGTCAACAAAGGACAAAAAAAACCCCCAGAATAATAATAATAAAGGATTTCCATGTCTTATTGCGTGCATTCACTGGATTTATTGATGGCTAACATTATTCCCTGTGTCATGTGTATGTGTGTGTGGTGGGGATGACTAGGGTCTGGATAAGGATACTTGGTGTGTCTCTTATGCCTTGTAAATTTTTGTGGTGTGAATGGTTCACTAGCAGTACTGCAGGCTGTGATTGACAGGGGAGTTAGGAAGAGACACTGTGACTTGTGTCTCTGAGGAGTGTGATTGGACATGCCCATGTGACTTGTGTCTCTGAGGAGTGGAATTGGATATGACCATGTGACTTGTGTCTCTGAAGAGTGTGATTGGACATGACCATGTGACTTGTGTCTCTGAGGAGTGGGATTGGACATGACCATATGACTTGTGTCTCTGAAGAGTGTGATTGTACATGACCATGTGACTTGTGGCTCTGAGGAGTTGAATTGGATATGACCATGTGACTTGTGTCTCTGAAGAGTGTGACTGGACATGACCATGTGACTTGTGTCTCTGAAGAGTGTGATTGAACATGATCATACAGTTCAAATTATTGTTTAATGTATTGTTTTTCATTGGTGAGGGACTTTCTTTTTTAAATGATGACCTGTGGAACTCATTGGGAGGGGTGAGTACCATACCCAGCAGTGCAGCCATGGTGCTGCTCAGTGGGGTTTGAGGGAGAATGCGTTTGTCCTCTGTGTTTCAAGGATTATTTTTCATGGGCTTGTTTATAGCACCTACGTTGCTTATATGGAATGTGTTGTAACACATCTGAAACATGTTACTATGTACTTGACCTGGGGAGGGGCTGTTTTAATATGTATGAATAAGAAATGATATGTGGGTCAAAATGAGGGTGTCACTAACATGCTCATGGACAGCCTGTATTAGGTTGCACTGTACTGTTGTGCCATATACATGCAAAGACCAAGGTCCCTACACCAGAGGACTAATGTCACGGTGAATGCACACATTTGTTTTTAGCGACAGTCTGTGCCATGAGCATTGTGGGTCATATAAAATGGCAGTCAGGTACATTGGTAGGCCTGCAGTACTTCAGCAGTTAGGGGAACAGACAGGGTATAGGGGAACATGATAAAATCTATGTACAATCATGGTGGAGACTATATGTGTGCTCTTATGGGCTCATGATACACAGAACACATGACATGTTTCAGACATCCCTTTTGGATAACAAGGACTTTTTGCAGATAAATGTTGCAGTTTTTTGTGTGCCAGGAGCACACACACACACACACACAAATACACACACACACACACACACACACACACACACACACACACACACACACACACACACACACACATACACAAACACACACACACACACATACACACACACACTCACACGCACACACACACACACACACACACACACACACACACACACACACACACACACACACACACACACACACAAAACATCATACTAGATGTTGGAAAATGGCAGGCATCTGTATAGACAGCATGTACGTTTTAGTGAGTCAGATGTAAAGCAGTTCATTTTAACACTGTACTTTCTTACTGGATACTGAGATGTGGGTGAGAAGGGGGTATGATATGCTGACAGCTTGCATGTGTCTATCTTATTATGTCTGTCATCATGGCAGAAGGGGTAATATTAGTCACTGCACGTTCATAGTTATGAGACTGGATGGCATTGTCCTGACGCCTCGATTCATTGGGTCTATTAGTACTTCTGGGCCAAGTAAAAACATGCCCATTTTGAAAGTCAAGGGTGTCTTTGTCAATTTTAGACTTCTTCTATTGAAAAAGCCGTCTTTCATACAGTAACACCCCATCCAACATACAATCCAAGGCACAGTCAACAATATGCCTGGGGAAGTTGTTATATAGAACAGTCTATTGCACCTTGACTGACTCTTAAATTTTTCTCTTCAGGTTTAAAATAATCAATCAGTAAACTCAAATACTTAGTGCTTACCTCCAGGTTGATTTGTTGCCACCTAGCCAACAAATCAGGATGTTGAGTTCCATAGGTGGGCATTTTTAGAATTTGCAGGCCTCTCAGTAAGATATTCCTTGTTAAGCATACCTCAAAATGCTGCCTCTGTGTTTGTAGCCACTTAAGTTTCAGTAAATCTGATTCCAGCTTCTCCATCGCTTCCCTCAAGCCATCAGCAGGCATGCCATCTGTAGAGGAAGCCTCGTCACAGGAAGTGACTTCATATACCATCAGAGGATTGCTTTGACTCTTCACACATGCATTGAGCCTATCAACGAGGTTCCTGTTATTATCTTTAGAGCTGATTGGTCTGTATTCTAGTTCAATCTCCTGGGTAAATCCCTCTGCCATGTCCCAACAGAGTATCACCACTAAAATTATGAAGACTAAAATAACAAAAAAGGTGCTCCATAGGATAAAGGTCTCACCACCAAAAAATATAAAAATGCAAATGTCAAAAATGACTATGGCAGTGAAACAACCATGGACCACTCGAAGTTCATAAACCATAAAACGTTTATTGTAGCAGAAACACGGTAAGTGCTTTCACTGTGAGCTTCATCAGACCATTAAAAAACAAACTCCAATACATACATCTATATATATATATATATATATATATATATATATATCAGTTATCCAGTTATCAAATTAAACTAAAATAAACGTTCAGCTGCTTAAAGATAAAGACATCATTCTCATGACAGAATAAAATATCTGTACCCACAGTGAAATGCTTATATTAATATATATAACATATTAATTAAAACCTAAATATTACTGAGACTTAAAACAATAATTATGCAATAAATAAACAAGAATGTATGTGCTAGGGAGGTATGTGGGAATAGGCTAACTGGTGGTGAGTCTCCTAGATTTCAGTAGCGGTCTCAATGAAACTCTCTCATTGAGACCCCTACCTCTGTCTGCTCTGAGTCTCAAAATCCATTTCACCTCCCTACCCTCTGAGTAGTTCCTAATGTCACCACCTCATACGCATGGTAGGATGAAATCTATAACCATAAATTTAAACGTGTGCATATCCCTGCGTGATGATGTGTTTAGAGAGAACATTGTTGTTGGAATGGATCCTGATGTTGTAAATGTGTTCTCTGATTCTTTCTCTTAATGTTCTGTCAGTCTTTCCAAAATAGAATGACTGACATACACAAAAACATGCCAGATATACCACATGTTGTGTCCCACAATCAGCAGGAATAGTAAAGCTGAAATTCTGACCAGTACCAGGGTGAACAAAACTCCCTGTTTCATCCAAATATCTGCAGTCCCTAAGAACAAAAGGATTGCCATCTATGATGGGGTGGAGAAATATCATCACATATAATGAAAATGGTTCTGTGCACCAGCCTCTTCTGGCAACTATTGATCTCATAGGAGGTTTTAGCCCATCCTTATGTATTTTGGACAAACCTTGTATAATCGGTATGAGTGAGCGTTCAGTTTTCAAAAATTTATATAAATCAAGAGTAAGGAGGTTGCTTTTCAGCATATCATCCAACATATCAATTATTGTGTTATGTAATGTATATACTTGGTTAATATCTATCACAGAATAAAAGTGTACATCACTTAATATATTAATCATGGAACGGCAGTAATGGTCCCTATTCATAATGACAATAGGACCGCCTTTATCAGCAGGTATAATGAAAATAGCTCCGTCATCTGGTTTGGGTTGGTAACATTGAAGAGTTGAATTAGTTTGTTACACATATTAATGGACTTACAAAGTATTTAAAATTCACCATGGTACACTCCAATGGCAGGACTGAATACTTGGATGTGTACATTGAGAGATCAAACAGCGGTCATGTTAATACAGGGGAGCTCAGAAAGAGCTGTTATAGAAACACCTTGTTACATGGGTGCAGTTTGCAGCCACATCATGTGTTTACTGATGTCATTAAATGACAGGGCATGAGAGTCTCCAGGCTTAATGCCTCTGATGAAGGATTTCAATCAGAGTTGTTGGATTTGAAATAGAAATTTGGAGAGAGAGGGTACAGTCAAGTAGAGACTGACGAGGGGTTTCAGGATTTAAGTAATCTCAGGAAAGGGAGAGCGAGTCGGTATTGTTCCAGTAGAGGTTGCTATAATACTACTAACCCTACCTCCACTCAGAAGTTCACTATGAGAATTCCTATGTTTTATACCATGGATAATAAGGATATTATGGATATTATTAAGAAACATTGGGGGTTGACTGTGGACCCCAATATAAGGAATACTGCGGGGGATGTCCCTAAATTTAGTTTTAAGAATAAATATAATCTGAAGAGATTATTGTGTTCTACTAGTAATACAGTGAACAGAATGGATATGGCCATTCCACATACAAGAGCTTGTGGACACCGCAATTTATGCAGATATTTAGATGAAGCAGGGAGTTTTGTTCACCCTGATACAGGTCAGAATTTCAGCTTGACTATTCCTGTTGATTGTGGGACACAGCACGTAGTATATCTGGCATGTTGTTGTATATGCCAGTGATTCTATGTTGGAAAGACTGACAGAACATTAAGAGAAAGAATCAAAGAACCCATTTACAACATCAGGATCCATTCCAACAACAATGCTCTCTCTAAACACATCATCATGCAGGGAAATGCACACGTTTAAATTTATGGTTATAGATCGCATCCCACCATGCATATGAGGTGGTGACATTAGGAACTACACAGAGGGTAGGGTGGTGAAATGGAATTTGAGACTCAGAGCACATAGAGTTAGGGGTGTTAATGAGAGAGCTTCATTGAGACCGCTACTGAAATGCAGGAGACTCACCACCAGTTAGCCTCTTCCCACATACCTCCCTATCACATACATTCTTGTTTATTTATTGCATTATTATTGTTTTAGGTCTTAGTAATATTTATGTTTTAATTAGTATGTTATATACATTATTATAAGCATTTCACTGTGGGTACAGCTATTTTATTCTGCCACGAGAATGATGCCTTTATCTTTAAGCAGTTGGATGTTTTAGTTTAATTGGATAATTGATTTTATATATATATATATATATATATATATATATATATATATATATATATATAGTGTGTGTGTGTGTGTGTGTGTATATGGCTCTAGGATGTTTGATCGAAAGATCAAACATCCGAATCCATTTAGGGCGAGCATACTTACGCGAAAGTGCTTTTCACCGAAGAAGCACTTTCGCTTAAGTATGACTGTGGCCGAGGCAGTACTACTCCCTTTTCCCCACTGTAGTGCAGTCATGGAGGGGGAATATTAAAGTAAGGGTGTGTGGGGGACACAGTCCTTCATATGTGGGGTGCAGGTGGGCGAAGCCTCCCTGCAGAAACGCCAATGCAGTGTTTTTTTTTTTTTATTAACACGCTTTAATGAAAGTGCTTTTTCGATGAAAGCGCTTTCTTTAAAGTGTGTTACGTGGTTATGGATTTGGACGTCTGATCTTTCGATCAAACGTCCTAGATATATATATATATATATATATATATATATATATATATATATATATATATATATTTTTTATTTATTTCCAGTTTGATAACCAGGGTGGTCCATTGGGCCCAAGGCGCCCGTTTTCAGTGGAGGCCTGGGGAGAAAAGCTCCATATTACATACAATTAAAACAAGCACAGAATGTTACATTTATACAGTTATACATAGAATTATACATTTTGAAAACAAATGTTTAGTATATAATAAGGTGTAACAAAATTGAAGGGTTAAAAGACAAAGAAGAAGAAAAGGAAAAAAACGTGAGCACAGTTCATAGCATACATACATAGTTAGAGAGCCATTAGCGTGGTGAGCCATTTGCAGAGAGTAGAGATAAAAGCTCTATACAGTGTTTACATGATAATCATTCAACGTTTTAGACGTATTATATGTTAGACGCAGAGCGGGGCAGCTGTAGAAAAAGCAGCAAGAGTAGCGGTACATGAGGAGGAACATGTAAGAGTGACAGTAGAAGGAATTAGGTAGGAAGAGTGCAATTACATTTACAGATTTGGGAGAGGTGGGAATGGAGCTGGGATTTGAAGTGTTCAAAGTTTGTAGTGATTCTTAGCAGGGGTTGAAGAGAGTTCCTATTTTTGGCCAATGAGTGGGGTAGGAGAAACTGACCAGGGGGTTTTGTTTTATATATATATATATATATATATATAGAAAGCAGATTTTGTTGGACAGATCTTAGGGGTCTGAGCGGAGTGTAAAATGGTAAGATATTAGTTAGAGCAGGGCATGCAGTAGGTTTAAATATTAGTTTGTAGGCTTTAGTAAGTTGAAGATACTCAAGGTGGTTAGGAAGCTCTAGCCAATTTAGCATGTGGAGAGAGGTGCAATGGTGGTTGGAGTGTTTAGATTTAGTAGCGAATTTAGTGATTTTTGTCGTAACAGATTTCTAGTTTTGAGGAGATGATAGTAGATAGATTGTTTAGAAGTGGGGCACCGTACAATAGTGATGGTAGTAAGTAGGCAGAGGCAAGAGTTTGCCTTGTAGACAGAGAGAGAAAGTGAGCATTTCTGTATAGCATACCAAGCTTCTTATGAGGTTTTTTAATATTTAGTTGGACATGTGTATCGAATTTCAGGTGTTCATCAATGGTAACCCCAAGAAGTTTAGCAAAGGGGTGACTTCTATAGTGGAGTTGGCATGGCTGATGATATTGAAGGATTTCTTGTCAAGTGGGAGGATTTTTGAAGGATCGCAAAGAAGGATTTTATATTTATTGGCGTTAAGGGAGAGATGGTTTTGAAGCATCCAGTTCTCAGTAGTTGTAAAGGTCAATTGGGTTTTTGCCTGAAGCTCAGGAAGGCTGGGAGCAGAGCAGACTAAAGCGGAGTTGTCTGCATATTGCATTATTTTGGTGTTTGGGATCGCAGCGTGAAAATCATTGATAAATACATTAAAGAGCAATGGTCCAAGTATGGACCCTTGGGGAACCCCGGTTGGGGTAGGTAGGAAGGTTGAGGTACCAGTTTGCCATTTTACAGCCTGTGATCTGTCAGAGAGATAACTATGGAACCAGGTAAGGGAGTTTTGAGAGAGACTGAGGTTAGAAAGATGATTCAGAAGGTGGGTGTGGGAGACCGTGTCAAATGCCTTGGATTGATCTAGAAAGACAGTGGAAACAATTACTCCAGAGTCACGAGCATGGTTTACTATGTCTAAAAAAGAGAGGAGAGCAGTTTGTGTACTATGACCGGGATGGAAGCCATGTTGGGTAGGGGTGAGGAGTTGATTATTGATGAGGAAGGGCATGAGTTGCAGGTGGATACATTTTTCAAGGATTTTTGAGATTGGGGAAAGAATGGCTATTGATCGGAAGCTAGAGATGCTGTTATATTTGCCTCCTTTGTGGAGGGGCAGGATAAAGACAGCATGCCACAATTTGGGGACATATGATTCCTGTATGGATCTATTGATGAGAATACTGATGGGGATGGCGATACCATCTGCGGCAAGCTTTAGAAAGAATGAGGGAATATTGTCAGGGGCATTAGAGCAAGGTTTAAGTCTGGAGAGGTTTTGATATAGGAGGTTGAGATGGGTTTTAGAGAAAAAAGTGGGGGGAGGATTGGGAGTGGAAGGCTGAGGAGTGGAAGGGGAGGTGGGATTGAGTGGAGGGGAGGAGATGTGGTCGGGGAAGGTCTTAGTAAGTTCAGCTATAGAGTTGGTAAAGAAGGAGTTACAAATGGTGGCAATTTCTGTGTCAGTTTTATTGTTGTCAGGACAGGGATTGGTTTTGGTACCTGGGTGCAAAAGAGAGTTGATGGAGTTCCAGAATTGTTTGGGATTTTTGGAGTGGGTAGACTGTAGTTTAGTGTAATAAAATGTTTTTATCTTTTGTAACAAGCTTTTTGGTTAGATTGCAGAGATGCTTTTATTTAAGAAGGGTAGCAGGGTGTTTATTTTTGTTGTAAAGTTTCCAGGTCTTGTCTATTTGTAGCATAAGTGCTTTGATGTCTTTTGTTAGCCATGGGGCGGAATTGGGTTTTATTTGTTGTGTTCTAGGTGGTGCTTGGGTGTTTAGGATGCCTAAGAAGGTTGTGCTGAAGAAGTCTAAGGCCTTATCGAGTGGAAGAGTTTTTAGGTTGTCCCAATTTGTTAGTTTAAGTGTTTCGGAGAATATAGAAGGATTGAAGTTTGTAAGATTACGAGTGTGGGTATATTGGTGTCGGTGAGGGGAGGAGTGGGTAGCTCGGTAGAAGGGTTAAAGGTTGTAAGATTACGAGTGTGGGTATATTGGTGTTGGTGAGGGGAGG
Source organism: Protopterus annectens (assembly GCF_019279795.1). Classification (NCBI taxonomy): domain Eukaryota; kingdom Metazoa; phylum Chordata; order Ceratodontiformes; family Protopteridae; genus Protopterus; species Protopterus annectens. The sequence continues at coordinate 79,912,386 of NC_056745.1, read as the reverse complement.
AGTGGGTAGCTCGGTGAATGAAGGCTGGGAGATGGTCACTCATGGTGTCTGGTAATATACCAGAGTGAGAGATCTTATTAGGGTGGGAGACTAAGATCCAGTCCAGAGTGGACCCTGGGGGGTTGTTTCTATTAGGTCTTGTAATGCCATTTGTTAGATGAGTGAAACTAAAAAGATTAATAGATAGGGAGGGATTGTTGTTATTGATTCTATTCCAGTCAATGTTTACGTCACCTAATATGTATGTCTCAAGTTTAATGTTAGCTGAGGCCCATAAAAGAATGTTTTTGAGAGTGGTGGTATTATTTTCAGGGGGGATATAGATGGTCATGACACAAATACTTTTATAATTATTCATTTTGAGAATTCCTATGACTAGTTCAGCATTGTCTAACTGTGGAATATGGTTCTGGCAAGGACAGAGGTTCAGTAGGCTATTACAGATTAAGGCTACTCCTCCTCCTTTTTTGTTTTGGTGGTCACATCTGAGTACTTAAAAGCCAGGGGGCAGAATCTCAGAGTCAGTAATGTGGGGTTTTAGCCATGTCTCTGAGACTGCTACTATATCTGGTAGAGTTTGATTTAGCCAAGCATGGAAGAGTGCTATTTTGTTTTTTATAGTCTGGGTGTTAATGGTAATTAGCTTGAGGTATTTGTGGTTGGTACTATTTAGAGAGGTAGAAGAAGCGAGATTGGTACTAGTCCTGGGTCCAGGGTTTGGGTGAATGTCTCCTGTAAGGGCAAGCCAATTAGAGGAAGGAAGGAGCAGTAGTTTTGGTATATGTATACACATATATATATATATATATATATATATATATATATATATATATATATATATATATATATATATATAGATCTAGGACATTTGCTCAACTGAGCAAATGTCCGAATCCATAAAACCTGAACACATTTTAACGAAAGCACTTTTATTGAAAAAGCGCATTCGTTAAAGCGTGTGACAAAAAAAAAAAAAAAAAAAAACACTACATTTCATTCTTTGGTGAAAAGCACGTCCTAGATCCATATATATATATATATATATATATATATATATATATATATATATATATATATATATATATATATATATATATATTTATATATATATCTATATATATGTATATGGATTCACTTTATAATTTCGAAATACTGAAATACCGAATTTCAGTATTTCGAAATCATAAAGTCGAACGTCGATAATCTTGACAGCACACAATCATGAAACACACAATCATGAACACATAGAAACCATACACCACACAGCACATACATCATCCAACCCACATTGCAACAAACAAAACACACACAAACACAAAAACACAAACAAACAAACCTACACTATGTGTAAGCAGGGGGGCAAGCCCCCCTGCACCCCCCATGTGGGGGACTGCACACCCCACAACCCCCTATTTATATATACTAACTCCGAGATTGCACAGATACAAAAAGGAAACACACACCCACACATTTCACAGTCCCTCGCACACACACAAACATCACACATATGCATACATCCACACATTCAGACACACTCAAACTCCCACACAAAACCCTTACAAAACACTAGCTTACCTTCAATTGCCCCTACATCCATACACGATACACTCCCAACACCACATGCCACGTACCGTAAGCCATAAGCATGAATTCAAGATATTCGAATTCGCCATTATGCATTTTCGCGATTTTCAGTTTTCGACTTTATGATTTCGAAATACTGAAATTCGGTATTTCAGTATTTCGAAATTATAAAGTGAACCCATATATATAAATATATATATATATATATATATATATATATATATATATATATATATATATATATATATATGTGTGTGTGTGAGTGTGTTTGTGTATGTATTGTAGTTTGTTTTTAATGGTCTGATGGAGCTCACAGAGAAAACACTTACCGTGTTTCTGCTACAATAAATGTTTATGGTTTATGAACTTTGAGCGGTCCATGGTTGTTTCACTGCCATAGTCATTGTTAGCATATGTATTTTTATATTTTTAGTGGTGAGACATTTATCCTATGGAGCACCTTTTTGTTTTTTTCGTCTACACATTCAGTGATGTTTTGGGTCTGTGACAGGGCAGTGTTGCATCCATTCCCTGCATCATGACTGAGTTTCTGATTGTCATGAGTCATTGTACTAAGGTAGATTTGCCATCACCAATAAGATGCCCCTGGGGGAAATCACATCACATAAATCATTGATATAGGTTTCATATATGCCAATTGTGGTAATCATGGGTATTTCTGGAGTGGTTCACTGACACACTGTATATTATACTCTGTGTATTGCAAATAACCTGGCAATTGATGAAGTAGAATCCTCTTGCAGTGGATGTACTATTGTCACTGTGACCCAGGTCAGACCTTGATTGCTATGTAGGTGCAGTCAAAGGATTATATTATAGAATTAACACATGGTGTAGTTTCTGTTCTCTGTGGTGTGAGGGTACCACACGTGTTCCTCTACATTCTGTAGCATGGCACTGAAAAGCTGGTACAATATCCATGATACAGATGCTTGAAGTTCATCATGTCCCCCACTGGTCATTGGAAGATCCGTGTAGCCAGCATTCTCAAAGCTACACATACACTGATGTCCACAGGAATGGATGTTTCATGCACTGCATGAGTATGCTAATGAGGGCAACATATTTATGCTGGCTCCTGCATGGTGCCTGAGTCCACACAGTAGCTGCCACTATTTCTATGTCATGTAGGAGATGAAATGTTAGAGGAAGTCACATGAATCTGAGACACACAGGCAACGATGTGTACCTCTGTGACTACCGTCTGCAAGGACAGCCTCATACCTGTCCATTTCTGCTAAATCTCTGGCTGCTCCTAGCATCTCAGTGCAGCCTCTGTCTCCATACACCAGGATTTTTTTGGGTACAACTACTCTGGCAGTTGCATCTCTTTGCTCAGTGTTTATATGGTTCAGAATCACTCTGCCATATTGTTTACTCTCATTATAATAACATTAGTCATGTCCACCTCATTATTCATGCATCTGCATTGCATGTTGGCTGTCTAATCATCCCCACTCTTGAGTGTCACCCCTTTTCATACAATTTCACCTACTGCTATGTGCTATTCATTTTAAAATCACAGAATAAAAGTTTACTCACCAAATGTGAAAATGAGATCCCAGTATGTAAAGCCACGATTGCAAAGATTATTTATCTGTTATATAATACCTAAAATAATTTCTCCAAGTCATTTGGGTTTCTAATACCATGACGGGAATAGACTCCATTCCTAAGTCAAAGTATGATTAAAGTTCATGAAATTAGTATTGTTTCAATCTTTGATGTCAGTCAAAAGTGCTCTTCGGAGCACCCGCAATGTGCCCAGTAATGACTCCTTCTGCAGTTTGTATGGAGTTACATGGATTGGTAACATATCTAAATACAATTGTAGATTCTTTTTTGTAAGACCTGTTGCTGCTACTACTATTGGAACTGTCTGGGTATCTTTCTTCCACATTGCTCTTGTTTCTGCCTGCAGATCCTGATATTTTATGACTTTGTGTCTCTCTGTACAGACACTGTAGTCACTGGATGTGGTGGTTTCAATGATCAATGCTACTCTTTTCTTTACTTGAACCACTAGCATTGATCTTTTGAACTGCTGGTAATGGGTGGTCCCATGTGATGCAAACTTCATTTTCTATGATGCTTTGTGGCTCGTGTTTCCAGTGTTTTTCAGCCACTTCAATACAATAATGTTTGCACAATCCCCAGTGCAAAAATCTTGCCACATTATTAGACCTTTCAGTATACAGTCCTTCTGCCATTAGTATGTCACAACCTGCAACAAGGTGTGCAACTGTTTCCAATTCTGTTTTACAAAACCTACATTTGTCTGTTTCTCTCACATGTTTAATGGACTTTGTAAACCAATGTGTACATAGTCCACTATCTTGGGCTGCCAATATTAACCTTTCATATCTTGGTTTGAATTCGTCTCTCCTTAACCATTCCTGCTTGCATTCCTGATCAACATGAGCTTCTTCCAGAAGTTTTCTATACTTGCAACTATATTTATGTTTTTTCCTCACTTCTTACCTTCACATCTGGTCCTTCACCTTATATTTTTTCTTTTGTTTTTTGGCACATTCAGTTGCTGCCTGATTTTTATCTACATCTGGTTTGATTTCCATTCCTGCTTGATATGCTTCTGCTAAATTAAGCAGAGAAGCCATCTTAGATTTATTCTCTTCATGTTTCAAAACTTTCACTACATTTGGGTCTTATGAGGGCAGCAGATCAATAGATATAACCAATTTCAATGAGGCCCATCCTTCCTTCAGAACGGGGAATATATAATCTTGTTATGCACTGATTTTTATAAATCATTCGGTGAGCATGAAGCATCCTTCTTGTTTTCCCGTCTAATCTATCCAACACATTTTGGGGCCAGTCAATCACTCCAAAACTGTAAGTTAGGACAGGAAGAGCAAATTGGTTTATAGCTTGAATTTTATTCCTAGATGTCAGTGCTATTTTCAGGATTAATTTAAGTCTTCTGAAATATTCCTTACTAAGTTTTATTCTCATTTGTTTGTGTTTTATTGCTGATCCTTCATCAGTTCCCAGGTATTTATACACTCCCTCTTGCTCAAGTTCTTTTATATCACATTCTTGTCCCAAACTGTTTTCCTGATTTTGCAGTTTTCCTACGTCAAAGGTTGCTTTTGCACATTTATCAAGACTTGTATCATCTGAAAAAGTTTTGACAACTTGCAGTTGTGCTTTCAGTTCCTCATCTGATGAGCTGTACAGTTTTAAATAATCAACAAAGAGAAGTCTTTACACTTTGTTGTTTTCTAGGAGCCAAATTATAGCTATGGTCTAAGCTGTTAAGTAGACAACGTAATGGGTTCAGGGCAAGGCAGAACAGCAGCAGTGACAGGGAGTCACCCTGGAATACCCCCCTTAGTGAGGTAATCTGTATGTAGTCTGACAGAATTGTTTGCAAAAACTGTTTATCTTATCTCATACAACATTAAAATTATTTACTCTGTATACAGCATCCGTCTTTCTATAAAATAAAAAATAAATAAATCTACATTGTGTGAGTTACAGTGGTCATACAAAATGAGCCTTTAGACTACAGCAGGGTATCTTTTCATAATTAAATGACATTCGACTAAATTTGGATTCCATAAAATTCACAGAATCCAGTGCATACACCGATATTAGTGGCAAGGTTGCAGATAACAACGTAATATGTAAACGTGCCACAGTGAACTCAGAATATCTCTGTACACAGTGGCATACCTCAGTAGTAATAGCACACCGCATATTACTTGTAAGTAATCCATAAGTAACGAAACATCACTGTCAAAGCTTTATGTACATTAACAAAATTACTGTAAGAATCTCACAATTCAGGCCTCCTGACAGTCTTAAATACGTATCCACAACAGATCGTCTCCAATAAGGTTAAAGAGAATGATGGAATACCAAGTTTGTATAGGTCATATATACAGAGGTGGGATTTGAATGCATGTCGGTAGATATTACAAATAAGGGCAAAAAACATAACCAGTGTGTCACTACTCCAGTACTACAGCACGCCTGTGGTGACAGTTATATGCACGTCCGAACACAAGTACCAATTCTATTTCAAGAATGCAGAATGCATCTCAGATATTATTGTAATCAGTGACAGACATCATAACAAATGTGGATGTCACTATATGGTATGCAACTCACACGTACTGAAACTCATACAGAAACAGGGCAGTAAAATGTCAGCATATTAAAATGACTTGATATGCAGTCATGGCTATATATCACCACAATAAACAAAGTGAATGTAAGCCATTCTAATGTTGCTTGTATCCCACTGAATGTACTTCTACTACCACTATGACTCTGTTTATTTATTTTATTTATTTATTGACATTTGTTTACTGCAAAAGTCTGACTGGGTAATAAATACTCATTTTTAGTGGAGGCTTGGGATAAAAGCTCCAGAGGGTTAGTACAAATGTAATTAAAAAGGTTCCTTTTTATCCATACAACTGCATATAGAACACATATTGTCTATTTCTATTGTCCCCCCCTCTTATGTACCAGACAGCTTGCAAAGGACAAAATTTCAACAACATATGCATGGAAGCAAGTTTAAATTGTTTAAATTGTTTTATACTGCATAATGATAATATACATACTTGATAGCATTATATTCCACTACAGCAAAGCCAACAGGTGACAGCTTGCCTTTGGGAGGTAGCTGTCAGTCAGCTACATCCCAGAGTAAGGGTAGCTAAGTGCATAGAGCTTTTATGTATCACTTGCACCACATATAATTAACAAGGTTCATTGGCATTCAATGTTTTTGAATCCCATTAGCAAACGTCCACATAAGTTCTCGAATCTCAGTGCATTAACCAGTAGCTCGGTGTAAGAGTACAGTACTCAACGCAATTGTGAAACAGGTCTCAATAAATGGGAACATCTGTAACACGTGACTGATGCCCTCTAATAGTCTGCTACCATCAGATACACACCGACTTTAAAATGTAATATTGACACATATTCTTATGATAGCGTTGTTACCTGTGAATTGACTAGGACCTCGGAAGAAATTTTTCTAGAACTTTCAAATTCAACAGTGAGGATGTCAATGGAGATGAGGCTTCTGCAGATCCAGGAGCTGAACTGGACCTAGGAAGAGAACACCTAGATGCTTACTGTGTATGTTGGACATGGACAAAGAATGAGAACATGCCCAGGAACTTTGTGATGTATGACATTTGGAACCAGATTGCAGGGAACACCACAGATGGACTAAGATCTACCAGACCTATGTGCAGGTCCACCACTGCTATGATGACCTAAATAAGTGGAATGTAGAGAGTCTTCACTAAAGGATCAAAGAGGTCTGACTCCTGCTAGCAGACATCTACAGTAACGCATAAGCCACACCTTAAAACTTACATTATCATACATGTGTGTAGAAAGCATACATATGTGTTTCAGTAAGTCTGTTTCTCAAGTGAATTCCATGGATATGTCTATTGATAATGGTAATTTACATGGAAGAAATGTACTTTTACTCATTAAAATTAACATTCTCATGGTGATGCATTCTGAGATTATCACCTGTTTTAACTTTGAAGGCTCATGAGTTATAGCCCAAGTTTTTACATGTTTTTGTTACATTTATCACATTTTTTACACATTATTTTTAAATAATCAAATGTTTTGATGCACTTTATTATGCTGCCTTTTTGTTTGGCAAGGATTATGTGCATCATTGTTTATTATTGTGCATTTGTTGCTTGGCCCTTTAAGGAACACTACAGTTATTATTAATTAATTATCTAACTATCAATGAAATCTTTTTATGTACTATTTAATAGCTTTGTGCTGGAACCATTTTATTCTGATGGAATCTCTTGCATTTTTCTGGTTATTTTAATAAATTAATTCTTGAACCATTTCTGGACCCTCATTTGCCATTGATTATCTTTGGTTTCAGGTTTATCTGGTTGACGCTGCACCATTTTGTGTCATTTCTGTGTACGTGTTTGCTTTGTATGCATATTGAAGGCTGATATGTCAGTAAATGTGAAATTAATAACAGAAACTGTCTGATAAAGTGCATGCTGCATACCATATAGTATACTGGACTGACACAATGGCAGTGCATGATGGGTACACTGGTCCATTTGTGGCCTCCTACTCATATCATTAATATATGAACAAGTGCTGCATATCATATAGTGTACCAGACTGACATGATGGCAGTGCATGATGGGTACGCTGGTCCATTCATGGCCTTCTACTCATATCATTAATATATGAACACTTTTGTGCATTTTGTTATACAACATATACATAAACTTTATTGGCCAGATCTGTTGACCATTACTGTGTCAGGACACATGTAGTGTACTGTGATATAACTTGAGCAAACATTTCATATGAACTGTCTCATACATTTTGATGTTAATTGCGTATCATATACTCTTTTTACAATTATGCTTGCGCTTATCTGATTGTTATTTTAGACATGTTTGGTATATGTCTGTGATATACATTATACATAATTTTGTACATTAGTATGGATTGGAGCTATGCCTTATATCACATACAGTGTTTGAGTTGGACAGGATCAAACAGTAGTGTAACATCACATATGTAACAGTCACAACATGCAGATTGTGTAAGTTTGTATGATGTTTTACTTTTTCATAAATTTTAGGTTCATACCTATTATGTATAAATGTTTTTTCTTGTGTTGAACTGTGATAGAGCATGGGACCCATGCCAGCTCACCAATCAGATGATGGTGACATGATAGACTACTGCCAGCCAACTTGGATTCTGGGGCCAGGGATGACAATGGCAGGAAAGATGATGATGACAACAGACCAGGACCTATATGTGCCATTGTTCCTGATGCTCAGCTTAGAAGATGTCCATCACTATGCCAGACAGATGAATTTTGGAATCAGATCTGTGACATAGTGACAGACTTCTTCCAGATGCAGATGAGGGACTGACGGGTAACTTTTTTCAGGATATGGCAAGGGCCATGCATGACTCCTTCCAGGTAATCATTAAAGAGATGTTTTCTGATGTGTGACCCCATCAGGGTGGTCCCTCATGACCATAGTTTTTTTTCCATATTCAAATATTTTTTGTCTAGGCACAATTGTGCTGATATCCCACATTGCTGTCATGCTTTTTTGATATACACTGTAAGGTACAATGCAGATATCATGTCATATGTTGGTTTATCTTGATACTGCAGTATGACACACATTGCTAAATGAACATGCATTAACCATTACTAGTTGCATGGTCATGCTGTCATTACTGCATACATTGTTCCATGTATGAAGGGGTGTTACTCCTTCAGTCTGTGTGTATGTATTCCTATGCAGATGGTACAGCATAATGTTGCTTTGTTCAATAGACTTGGCCTTGTATGTGACAGATATGACTGTTGCAGTTAGCATAATGTGGGTGGGACATGATTACTTGTGTTGTCCCAGTGTATACTTAGGAGGATGACAGCAACTCACATACTACATTATTTACATTCTTCTCACATAAAACAGTGAAGTGGGTCAAGTTTGTTTATCTGCACATGTTATCCATGTGTATGGATTGCACCCATTTGTGTATTGGTTGTTGCTGTGTTATATCTATTCAACAACATGACATCTCCTTGCTTTTTTATTTAACTATATTATTGTGTCATGCTGTTCCTGGCACAATGACCTTGTATTTGACATGTACTGGCAAACATTGTGCAATGTTGTATTACAGTACTGTGACTGGCATATATGAGCATGTATCATGTCCATATTGTGTTAACATTCACTGGCTCCCTTAGTGAATATATGAATGTGATGTTTTGCTCAATGTCATTTATGACTTCATTGATTCTCCTTATCTTGCTTATGTGAATAACCAGTTTTTTTGATAATAGCCAATATTAGGACATATAAATATAGATTTGCATACATCTCCATGTGTATGCATTTGTAATACATATGCACTGATTTACATGGATGTACATTTGTATGGACATAATATGATTGACAACCACCTTTATAAAATACGACTGGTTACATACACTAATTCCATTTTCCTGTGCTGTACTTAGGAACAATGGACTGTCCTTTCATAATTTCTACATATGAATGGTGATATTTATATCAATAACAGTGCCTGTGCCACCTGTTGTATTATGTTTGCATGGCATTATACATGTGAAAGTAATACTCAAATATACTTTTTTGTGTACCTATGCCATTCGCTATTTAACTGTTGTACTTTACTGTGTTGTTTGTGTCATTTGTACACAGACATATTTATAGCCATCCTCAGTGCTCTATGCCCATGTATCAGACATTGGCCCTTTGCTTCAATGTACCATTATGTGGAGTTGCAGTCCATCTTGTGCTGTGGACACGTGCATTGTATCTCTTTAACTAGGGTTTTCACACTTTATTCTGTGCCTACATTCTCTTGCTGGCATTTCCTCACTGATGTGGGTCTGTGTTGCCCATCTCCCATCCTCCTTATAGTATATGGCAAATTATATGTGTGTTTTTAACTTCCATTACAGTATAATTGTTATAATGTAGGTGTACTGGTACTGAAACTGTATATCTGTTTGTTTGTTCTGATTTCCTGCCAATGAGTGTATCATATAACTGATTTGTTTGCAGTTAAAATCATTCTCTAGAGTCCCCTTGCTCTTTTATCTGTTTAAAACTTTAATTTAGTGGCTCACTGCTGTTTTTCTGCTGTGATAAACATTTCTGTAATGTGTTCTGCCTAAAATAGTGTAGGCAGTAGCTGTAGCATTGTCCATATTCAGGATTGTGTTTCTGGGCCTAGTTGTTTGTTTGCAGAGGCTGTGTGTTCTGAGCACATTTTCCAGGCCATCTTAGTTTAGCAAAAGCCATTTTCCACTTAAGTGAGAGGTAGTGTTTATGGTCATTGGCTGATTAGGGTTGCCTGGTCTACAGCTTGGAGTAAGCACCTCATTGGTTCTTACAAGCTTTTTTTTTTAAGTTGTTTCATGTTTCAACCTTCTGTTACTTAAGAAGTTACCTTGTGAGTGTTTCTGCCATTTCACACAGAGCTAAACGGAGGAGGGGCACTGACCAAAACTCTGATCTCTGATATATAACAATATGTATTCTGTTTTTTTTTAATTATTTTACTCGTTATTGCTTATTCTAGATATTTATAGCACTTTTTATTGTCTGCTGCATACATTTACTGGATTTTATAGCTATAAGCTAATCTGCATGGTTGTACTAAAATTGTCTGCCACACAGGGCCTGATAAATGAGTTTTTTACTGTCACACTGTTTGTAAATCTTTTCTAGCTAGTTTCACTGTGCGTAAGGTATTAACTGGAAATATTCTCCGTTTTTTTAAACATCGGTTTGTTTGTTCTGATTTCCTGCCAAGGAGTGTATCATATCGCTGATTTAGTTTCCCACCCTCCCTCTGTATTGGTATCTTGTTCTTATAACTGGTGGCTTTGCAGTTGCCCACTCCTACTGTAAATTTGATCTGGGACACTCCTCCCAGTCTAGTGTCATTAGCTCATTCTACCTAATACAGAGAGAACATTTGAGAAGGCCAAACCACTTAGTTTCTTAACCTTGAATTATCTCTGTTCCTCCTTTCTTCCTTTCCACTTTACTAAAAAAAAATCTTCCATTGCTAGAATCTCCTTGTGTTCTGACTGCGTGTGCTTCTCAAACAATCTTGAAATATAGCGCTGATAAGTATATTTCTTGGCACTTTTTAACTGTTTAGAGTTGAATAAAACAATAATTAAATTCAGTTCAGAATACCGTTTGAATAAATTGCATTTATTTAAACTGTATTTGCTTTAATATTGCTACAATTCAAGTGTTCTAGCTTGCACTGCATTTGAATTGTTTTTAATGCTGTTTTAGCTGCTTTTCTGTAAAAAAAAGTTCTAAGCTTGTTTCTGCCTTTCCTGTAACTAGTCTAGTCCAGATACAGATTTGCTGTATCCAGGACTGTTTGTAAGCTTCTGATCCCCCCAAGCCTTTCTGTGCTGGAAGGAAGTCCTCTAGCTTATCAGTGGGAGTGGTAAGCATTAGGTAGCCAAAATACCACAAGAGGAGTGGTTTCTGGCCCAGAAATTGTAGTTTATTGGCTGTTTGGGCAGTTTTTCCATCTCTTTCAACTTTCTGGTTTAAAAGCCCGCATTTGCACTTGTTTCCTGCCTTTCCTGTAACTAGTCTAGTCCAGATTCAGATTTGCTATATCCAGGACTTTTTGTAATCTTCCGAGTGGTGCCAAAAAGTATGCTCTTCAATTTTACCCTTAGATCTGCTAGTTCTCTCCTCTCCTGCACTTTTACTTGTTTATTAGTCTAGCACTTTACCAGACTTCTTGTAGCAATTATTGTAACATGCAAAAGTGCTACCAGCACTAAATATTCTACAAGGATACAGCTCCAGTACTTATTATTAATGCCCATCCCTCCAGGCATGTCTAAAGGTCAGTTCCCTGTGCTTTCTCCTATTAATCTGGTGAACTTGGGCATCCTGAGGCAATGTAGCAACTGCCTCATGCATACTGAAAACCTTCTGCTATTACCTCCAAGCACTCATACATGAGAGAGATGCACTTATATATCCAAACTGGAAGCTATGTACTCTCCAGACAAGACCGGAATAACTGGTCAAGAGGAGAAGGTCAACACGTGCACCACACCACATGGAACACATAGCCCTCCAAAATACACACCAGCACTGCCTTCACATAATAACACAAACCACACATCCACCTTCATGGAGGCTCTCAGTAAAAATCTACCCAAACAGCAGAGGCCTCCAAGGCAGAAACGCACTCGACCACCACAACACAACACTAATCATGAGACATATAACTCTCCTAAATAGTGTGCCACTCAACCAAAACCTCTAAGACAAAACAGTATGCCCAACACACAAGTCATAGGTGACTCGATAGTGAAGCACACTGATGTCCCACTTACTAGGTTGAATAAGGAGAAAGTAACAGTCAGTTGCCTGTCAGGTGCCAGGATCTGCCACATAATACATGCACTCAGGTCCTCCAACAACACCCGCATGTGCAAATATGACTCTGTCATTGTACATGTGGGTGTGAATGACCTAAGATGTACCTCCCTGGACTACATGAAAAGAGACATGGAGGAGCTCTCTGATTAAGTAGCCCAGGTGGGTATGACCCTAGCCCTGAGCAGCATGCATCCTACCATCACCCAGAATGATACCACAGTACAAGCAGAAAATGACTGATTTCAACAAGTGGCTAAGTTTCTGGTGTCATTCCAAGGGGATCCAGTATCTGTCTGCCTGCGCTGACATGACTGACAGACCTCGATGCTTTGCCCAAGATAGCCTGAATCTGTCACCCATGGGCTTCCGGATACTGGCAAAGGTTCTTGCCACCCCTATAGTGCCTTTTTTAGGCTTTGTTCCAAAGACCAAATTACCACCATAACAACTCCAAACAAATGCAATCTGAGGGTCATGCTGCTCAATGCTAGAAATCTAAATCTCAAAATGCACTTGCTCAAAGCACTCCTTAAAATGGAAAACATTGACATTTATGCTGTAACAAAGGCCTGGTTCAAAGCAGCAGAAAGCACCCCTGCACTACCAGGCTATAATTCATTCCACAACTTTCGGCCCCCGAACTTGGTCCAAAGCTCCAAAGACAGTGGTGTTGCCATATTCATAAATGATGCACACACCTCCAGACTGGTAACCCAACATAATGCATCAGAGATACTTCAGGTACAGTTAACATTGGGTAAGACAGTGATTCAGGTCGTAGCCTGCTATAGGTCCCCAAACATGTCCCAAGACTCACACTTCATGTTCCTAAGTACCATGGAGAATATTAGGGTCCAACCTAACACTCTCATACTGGGCAACTTCAACTACCCCTCCATTAACTGGGAAAACTACTCATGTACCAAGAGACTTGCCGAACATTTCCTGGAATTCATTAATTCCAGTGCCCTGGACCAGCTCATTCTTACCCCCACTAGAGGTAGCAACATCCTTGACATAGTCATTACTAACATGGACAACCATTGCTTTATACTAATAGTCAACTCCTCCCTGGTTAGATCCGATCAAAAACTAATCACCTTGAAAATCAACATCCCTCAATCCACCCCACCCCCCGCAAAGGTAACCACCATGCAAAACTTCTCCAAAGTTAACTTTGTGCTCCTAGAAACAGAGGTAGCTAACTTCATGATACCCATGCAAATGGAGAATAGTTGCATGACTGCCGAATCATAAACCAATGCACTGTATGAAAAAGTACACAAATCCATGGATCTCGCCATACCCAGTAGACCCAAGATGCTGTCCTCCAAAAAAAGGAAGCCAATCTGGTGGTCCCCTGCCATAAACAAACTCTACAACAGAAGGAAGAAACTGATGTGGAATAAGGTGAAGCCCCAAGACTGGAAAAACTCCCTTATCAGCCTCAACAAAAAGTTGAGATCCCTCATCAAATTCTGTAAAGCTAGCTATGAAAACAGAATTGCAGCAGATAGTAAAGACAACCACAAGGCCTTCTATAGTTATGTAAAGAGTCTCTACGGCAATACCCAGATTTGCTCTGAGCTACTGCAGAATGTATCTCCTATACCAAGTCAACAGACATTGTCAATATACTGGCCAACAGATTCAGTGTCAACTTTACCACTCCCCCCGCAAAGGACCAATCACAATACCAGTAGATTGCCAGACACCGAGTATTACTGCTGCACAGGTTAAAACAGCACTGTCTAAGGCCAAGGGACCTGAAAATATCTCTGGCTGTATTCTACATGAACTACAGAGTGAACTGGCACCACACCTGTGTGCCCTGTTCAAGTCACATCCTCACCTCATGCTATGTTCCTCCTGAATGGCGCACTGCTACAGTCATCCTTCTCCACAAAAGAGGAGCGACTACAGACCCTGGGAACATTTGCCCCATTAGCCTGATGAGTCTGATATGCAAAACTATGGAATGCATCTTCATGAACATAATAAACAAGGATATAGGGAATCTCCAAACTCTGGATCCCACACAGTTTGGTTTTGTGAAGGGTAGATCATGCCTGCTCAACCTGGTTGACTTCTTTGAGTCAGTCATCAGAGCTGTGAATGAAGGCAAGGTGGTTCATACAGCCTACCTTGATCTGGCCAAGGCATTTGATACTATTCCCCACTCAGGAATCATAGAAAAACGCACTAAGCTAGGCATCAACCCCTATATCACTAGGTGGGTTGCAAACTGGCTCATAGGTAGAACCCACAGTGTGAAAGTAGCTGACTTCAAGTCAGACTGTCGACCAGTCACGAGTGGAGTCCCACAGGGTTCGGTCATGGGTCCTCTCCTCTTTGGTACCTACTTCTCTGAAGTCCAGACCAACATGAAGGAACTCTGGCTGAGAAAGTTCACAGATGATTGCAAGTTGGGAGCTATTACTAACTCCCCAAGTGATGTCGACATCCTGCAGAAAGGCCTCACTGAGACCAATGACTGGTGCCAGAACTATGGCCTTAAGCTCAATACCAAAAAATGTGTCATCGTCCCCTTTGCAAAAAACCTGGTTCCCATGAATTACCACACTGATGGTAGTCTACTGAACACAGAAGGCATTATAAAAGAGCTGGAAACACAGGTTTACAGCAACCTCTCTTTTGACCACCATGTTGCCACTGTGGCAGAAAGTCCTTCTATGTGGCACATCTCTTTACTAAGGGTTTTGCATCCAGGAAGAAAGAGGTCATTGTCTCCCTCTAATCTTCCGTCATTAGGCCAATCATGAAGTACAATGCCCCATTTAGCATGTACCTCACTAGATACCTGCAACAACTGGAGAGGCCACAAAAGTACCTCACAAAGACAATCCTAGGCATTAAATAGTTGTCCTATATGGACAGATTCAAAAAACTCCAACTATTCTCTGTCTCATATCACCTACTTAGAGCCAATCTCTGCTTGACTTCCAAAGTCATGTCTGACCCAGCTCTGTTAGAAATGCTACATCCAAAGAGATCCCAATCTCTCCACACCATATGCTCCAGAGATCTCAACCTCATTACCACAATCAACAGAACATGCTATTGTGAAAAGTTTATAACTCAGAGACTGCACATGCTACGGAATAGACTTTCCATACATGTCAAACAGAGCATCTCTCTGGCCATCTTCAACAGAAATCTTGATGAGTGGATGGAAAATAGGAACTTCACCCCGGGATCACTCCAGTGGCTGTACTCAACAGAGGCTCTGAGAACTAATGTCAGGTGGCACGATGCCAGAGTAATCCTGTGGGCTAGGCTTGTAAAGGGTCCAGTGCCATTAGCCTAGTACACACCTATAAACCTATATTACTTTGTGTCACATCTAAGGAATATGCATACAAGATGGTGGCAACTGATTAGATTCCATCATTGTTTATGTTTTACCCAGGGATTTATATGCTTCTTGATTATGCACAGGCTTGCATTCCGTAACTTTCATTAATTATGCATGTATTACCATTTGCTTCATATTCCACGTCATTGGTGTGGGTATGCATAATGAACCTTCTTTCTATTCGGATTATGTTTGCACTGATTGTTTGCTTTTCCCTTCAAGGTTTGAGGTTCTAGTCTGAGCTCTGCTTGTCTGCTCTTGCATTTTCTCATCCATGCTGATGCTTAGCTTACACTTGCACTGCTGACAACCTCGTGGATGATTGTATTTGATATCCGTTGTGTACTGCAGTGATGGCGCTCCTCATTTAGTGTTGTCCAACACACACCTACAATCAGTCATACTCATTCTGGTATATGACTGCCACACAGTTTGTAACATCTCATCAATGATTTGGACATTGGTACATATGCATTTTTGCATTGTGCCATGGCTGGTATGCATCCCTACCTTGTTTGTCCATTTTCCTTCACCAGTGTTGTATAACCTGTTTGCATGCTGCATGCATACCTTACCTATCCTTTATGTGTTTTTCCAACCTTTGTCTGTCATATTTTGTGATATTTGTTATATGTTTATATCTGATCATTTGCCCTCTTCCAGTTTCCATGTCTTTTCCATTTCTTATATTCTCTAAATAAATAAATGGGACATATTCCCACCATAAAAAACTGCCCCTGCCCCTTTGCCTCTCCCTCAGACCTTCCTATTCCATCATACCTCTTGTGTGAATTTCTTAATCATAACTGATTGTATACATTAAGGACCCATTGAGCTGATATTTCTAAACTTACTTAAATCATTTTTTATCATATTAGAAGTAATACTGGGAAGCAATCAATCAACTTATTTTTTATTGTTAAGTACACTTTCAGTATTTACTTTATTAGACTTATACTAAGATGAGTGTTAGATAACTCAACAATTTTACCAGTATCAGTAATTATTATTAAAATCTAATGTTGGTAAAGAATTACTATATTTTCTAAAGGAGTTAATATAACTATAGTAAGCCTTGTTGCTAGTTATCATTTTCATATTGTATTTTTTCTCTTCTTAGGAAAGCTTTTTAGCATTCTGGATATTTTATTTAATTTAATTTTATTATGGGATGTTGTGTGCCTTTTAAATCATTTAAAACGTGCTTTTACATAATTTTGTTATCTTCTTGCTCTTCCATTTAGTTAAATTCTTTTCTAAAATTTTACTTTTCATTGTTTTTTTTACTGCATCCACCCCCTTATATAAAATCATATGTAATGCAGTGTAGACAAATTCATTTTCCTTGTTATTTAAGATTTCCCAGTCAGACATTAAAATTTCATTTTCATCTTTATCATAATTCAATGCCCAGATTTAAATCTTTTATGTATAGAAGATGGCAACTTTTATTTTTTTCAAAATAAGTATAGAATTATGATCGGATTTACCTAATATAGCACTAATGACAAGATCAAGCATCATTTCAGGAATATTGGTGGAAATGAGATCCAGTGTGCTATTACTTCTAGTGTTTTCCTTTACCAATTGTGAGACTCGAGGACAATGAAAAAATTCTGGAAAATTCTTTGCATATAATTAATCCAATCTGTATTTGGATAATTAAAGTCTCAAATTAGTATAACATTCTTATTTTGTTGGTCAATTAAATTAATTAAATGAAGAAACTCATTATGTATAGTCCCATCCATGCCAGGCATTTGATAATGTACTACAAGTCTAATAGGTTCTGAGTAAATAAAATATCATGAAACCAAATAAAATCCACACAGCTTCAAAATAAGCACCAATACACCAAGTAAGAAGCCTCCACGGTGAAACAATAAAAGCCCTGAACAGCCTGGAATCCTTCTCAAGACTTTTATTAAGCACAAAAATCCTCCAATTCCAGGCTGTTCGAGTCTTTATTGTTTCGCCGTGGAGGCTTCTTACTTGGTTTATTAAATAAAATATCAACTACTTTTATTTATCGTCTTATGATCCATAAACAACATTCCATGACCCTTAGTCATAGTTCTCATACAACTGTAACAACTGTACTTTGGGTAACCTAATTGCCTAGGCGACCATGCTTCCACAATGGCAACATTTTCTTTTTTCCTGAGATAACAATAGTTTTAATTAATCCATTTTGTCACCCAAACTCTGAGCATTACATAAGATCACCTTAAAATAGAATCAGTTTGTTTATGTCTCTGTGAGGTAGTTCTTGAAACCCTAAAGAAAATCCAATAAAGTCAGTAATACATTCTATCATCATATATACATTTTCCCAGTATTTCTATCAACATTAGATACAAACCCCAACTACCTCAACCAAGAACTAACAATATGAGCTTTTGTAAAACAATAGTTTGACCATCTATGTGATGAAGGAATTTCTCCAAATGCCCTTGAGATATTGGAAGCTTTCAAAATGTCAATTATAGTTAGTACTGAACTTCTGATTTCATTAAGGGAGGTTCTTAAAATGTAATAAAATACTTATAGCAACCTTTACATTTAATAACCTATGTGGTAAATGTCAATTGTAAACCAGATTAGATGATATTAGGATGGATTCATTAACAGCTACATGAAGTGTAGCAATCGTGTTGACAGCACTATTTGGTATCCATTAAGTGACTCTACATGATATGCAGAGCAAGCAAAGGGAAATAGGTGAATATGATAATGAAAACATAAAGATCCAAAAATACATGGGAATTAACCAATAGAACATGGTGGAGCTATTCACGGGGCTATAAAGCAATCATTTACACTCAGTGTAGGCTTTTGCCATGTATCCTTGGAATACAGACATGATTACACTGTTAGGGGTTTACTGCTGCTTTTATTATGCTGTATGTGCAACAGGCTTTAAATCAGCGTAGTGCTGTTACTCGTATAAGACCTCAGACAAGAAGAAGAAGGGTATTTAGATTTTGTTTGACTTATCATGGACTGCATGAAACAGAAATAGTTGAAAGATACAGGGTGGACTTGGAAACACTACCTCTGCCACCCACACCTCAGACCACAGGTAAATCTTGGATAACCCATCCCAGTGGAAACAAACAACAAAAAAATAATAATAAAAGCCTCACCTGTGGAACAGGGAAGGAGGTGTGTCACAAGAAAAGGTTCCCACTCTATAAACTGTCAGGCTGTCTGTAATGCCCAAGGGATCATCTACATTGTCTGTGCAGGTAACCCAGTGCATAACTCACGCATATGGCAAACATCTGAGCTGTACACCATATTTGCTAGGGGTGGTATTCTCCAAGGGCGTCTAGTGGGGAATGCAGGTTATGCACTGGAGCCCTGGATCATGATAACCAAGAGAAACTCACACAGCTCCACTGATAAGGTTACAATTAGGTCCATGCTCAAACTAGGAATATCATAGAATGTGCATTTGATTTGTTTAAATCAATGTTCTGGTGTCTCAACACATCAGGAGGTGCACTGCAGTATGACCTGGGCACCTCTGCCAAAATACTTACAGTCTGTGTCACTTAACACAATATAATACTCAATAGACAGAAAGGGACAGGACCACAGTTTTAAGGATCACAGGCAGGGTCAGCAGTAGCAGCAGATACAAATGAGGAGTCTGAGGGAGAATCATCAGCTGCAAATAGTGCTGGCAGATGGAGGCATGCATAGTATCCTCTGGCTCTGGCTGACAGGCAAAGGAAAGCACGTGCAATCACTACCTAGGTCAAAGTCTAAGATCCCACCCACATACACATAGGAAAACTAATGCCTGTCAGACTCCACAACCTTTAGTTAACAATGATTACATGATTAAGTAAAGGTCGTGGAGTCTGACAGGCATTAGTTGTTCTGATAGCATCAGATAGGGACAATCCCCAAGAACACAACTATTAAATGTAACAATGACAAGGTAAGTGTGGCACCTGTAAGGAAAGAAAATTATATAACTGATTACTCTCATATGGAAAGAAATGTATGCCCCTAAACAGATAATTTTGTTTGAGGTGTACAGTTATGTTAGTAATATCTCTTCTGTAAGATGTTTGTAACATACAGTTACATTTTAGAAACAATAGTGTGCATCAACCATTTCAATTGGCCATCATTCATAAAGCACAGAACAGGTCAGTTTTACTCTGATTTTCACAACTATACAAAGAAGCAAGACTGAAGTACCTAATGCTTCCAATACCGTAATTACAATACCAACTGAAATATAATGTGGTTCTACAACTACAGAAGTAATCCATTCACAAATAAGCAGAAACAAGAACTCAAATTTTTAGGTCTGCAATACACATTGATAAATCTAGTCTTGTGAATAAGCAAGCATTAGATATCCACTGTGTGCATCAGTCTTATATGCAGTCCTAAGTCATAAAGACATGTGCAAAGGCAGGGCACAGTCATCATCATTTATACACAGTGGGGGTAAGAAGGCAAGGCTGGCACCACAGAAGTGATTGTGTACAAGTAAGAATCACATGAATCTTCCAGAGTATATAATGTTCAGGCCCAGGAACAACAGCTGGGTAGTAGTCAACAATATTGTTTAGATAGTTTGCATGTGTGTAAAGTGGTATGGGCAAGTTATTTTTTTAATGTGTGTGTGTGTGTGTGTGTGTGTGTGTGTGTGTGTGTGTGTTTGTGTGTATGTGTGTGGTGTGTGTGCATGTCTTCATGTGTGCGTGTGTGCATGTGTGTGTGTGTGTGTGTGTGTGTGTGTGTGTGTGTGTGTGTGTATGTGCTCGCACGCGTGTGTGCGTGTTTCTCTGCATGGGAGTCTGAGTTGATCAATTTATTTCTTAGACAGGCCATGCTAGGGCCAAGAATTCACCCACAAAGTTACTCCTCACTCCTTCTGGATAAGTTGTACCTCTGACTTAGCCATGGAAGGGCATTCTGTCAAGGTCATTCAAAGAATGGGAAGGTGAGTGTCTGATGCCTTTTTGCCTTACATCAGGCATTAATTTTTATTTTTGTTGTAGGGAAAGAAGTAATTTGGCTCTTGGACTATTCTTTCATAGAGTGAATTACAATGTGAGCCTTGGCTTGCCCGGCTGGTCATTCAAGTTCTTTTGATCTTAACAGTTAGACAGTTTGTTCTTTTTTCCCTTGCCCCCATTGGTTTCAGTTCTGAGAAATCTGGCACACAATCACCATTGAGTAAGCCTTACCCAGAATTGTGGTAAGACACCTCAAGGGTAATGATCTGGCTCAGGCCCTTAAAAAAATCCCATTGACCAGAATGCTGTCTTATATGCATTGGTTACTGTAGTTTTATCCAAATTTGTTTTTGTTCTAGTCTGCCATCATCCCCAGACTACACTGCACAGGTGTTAGAAGGTCCAGTCCTATTAAGAGAGCCAGGTATTTCAGCAGCCATAGAGTTGTGTGGGCAGCTATCCAAATTGATTTCCACATGATTCAACACAGAGATCTTGATATACTGGATCTTGATTTTTATGATTTGGACAATGATCATTTGAATACCATGGGTTTTGATTTGTTTAATATGGATATTGTTTTTGCTATTAAAGAATTTTTTTTCAAAGCTTTACTTGGTTCTTCCCATGACCCAGCTTCTTCTTTTGAAGTCAGCTGTTGGGGATGGCATGGCATATGCTGGATTGGTGGCTGCCTTACAGCTTCACCCCCTTTGTTTACTCTGGATCCTGTTCAGCAGCCTTGTCTCTCAAGTTCAACCAAGATTTGACTGGTGGCCACATCAAGGGGTATGTGTCTTGTAAGGATGAGGTAACTCATTCACTCTAAGGGAGCTCAGGAAGTTTGTACTCTAACTTTCATTGGAGCCTAAGCCTTTTGTCAGAATCAAATTATGTCCTCACATTTCAAACAAATGTTCACATCTCAGGAATCATAGGGGTTATGAAAGAAGTAAAAATGGCAAACTCTGCAGCACAAACTATTTTTATAGTGGTAGTATGGTAGTATTCTTTAGGTTCTAGGTCTTAAACTAAATTTTATAAGTCACAGTAAACACAGCAACTATTAAGTTTATAATATTTTGTAAACAACTTACAGTATCTCAACAACCAGTTAATTTACACACATATTGTCAGCTGCATTTTATTCATTTAGTTGAGAGTTTTCATGTGAGGCTAAGGAATTCTGTCTGTGTTACTTGGTTGTTGAGATACTAAGAAAAATGTAAAAAATTATATCTGCAAAAATTAATATCATAAAAATAACAGTTAATATCTCTTTACCTGCACTAGACAGAGGTTAATATTAATGCAGTTGAGTTTGCCATTGTGTAGTCTTTAAGATGAAATATTTTAAAACCTTATACATAGCATGGTTTTGGAATTATTGATGCAAATATGAACAAGCAATATTTGACAACTAGAGACATCAGTAGGAGATAACTGTGGATGCATCTGGAGGTGTCACTCAGATGTAATGAGTTAAATGGGTTTGCCATCAGGTCCGACATAGTTTGGAATATGCACCCAGTTTCTGTAGTGGCAGCTGGAACAGGCTGGCTTGAGCTAATGGTTTAATGGTTAATGATTACATGTTGCATCTAAATTATTGTGGCATCATTAATGGTTGTCAATAGCTGTTATTTAATAAAAACTCACAAAGTCAATGTGGTGTTGTTTCTGACTCAGCTCAATAGACAACAACGACTTACAAAGTAACTTTGCATTGTCCATAATTGCATGAGTCATCATGGTAGGCATGATGAGGTGTGCTCCCCTTTTAAGGGAGTGATTTGCCTCCACTCAACAGATCCATCAGCAGGCATGTTGGCTCTCCCTCCCAAACCTCATCTCAGGGTCAAGTGGTGGCCTCATGGCTTCACCCCCCCCCGAAACCACATTCCTGTTCAGCGGCTTTGGATCTCCTCAAATTGGACCCAGATTTGACTGGTCACTACATCAAGGAGTATGTGGCTTGTAAGGATGAGTTAAATTGGTTTGTCACCAGGTCTGAGGTAGTTTTGGAATATGCACCTAGTTTCTGTAGTGACAGCCGGAACAGGCTAGGTTACGCCAACAGGCTGGAGTTAATGGTTGCATCAGAATTGTTGTGGCATCATAAGTGGTTGCCAATTGCTGTTATTTAATCAAAGGTCACAAAGTCAATGTGGTGTGGTTTCTAACTCTGCTCAGCTGTCAATGAGGATTTAATAAGCACAACTAAAACAACATACAGATGTTCCTACATGTCTCATAATGCATAGTGTTGCATTCCACTCAGCATCCAGTTCTAACTCTTTCTGTTCACTCCTCCTCCTTCAATAAGTTGTCAGTCTGCTTCAATAGTGTTATTTGAATGCTGTGAAGTAGTAATTCCTCTGTGGCATGATGAGCTAATATTCAAATGTTTGGAAATATTTTTGAATAATTTCAAGGGTTCTAATCCAGCCATTAACTGTTACTTGATTCACTAATTTAGGTGTACCTGTTGGCTTCATATTTTTGTGAGGCACCATTTTCTTTCTTCTGTGATAATTTGCTTTGTTCCTGCCTCCACCTCACCTTCCAATGTATCTTTACCCTTCTTATAGGTTCATAGATTAGTACTAGGCTAACTGCCTTTGTGGAACATTTTAAGCTTAGCCAGTTATCCCAAGTGAGAATCAAACCCTGTACCTCGTGTCTGTAAGGTAACCACTTTAACCATTATGCCAACCTGCCCCCTGTATCATTATTCTTCCATCTCTTTGTGCAATGTCTGGTGCCTGGCACCATGTGCAAAGAAGGCTAAATAGAAGTACATGACTTATGGCAATATCTTTTGATTTGATTGCCTGCATTCACATTACTCTGTCTCACTTCATACCACTGTACTAAGTTATGTTTGTTCAGTTTAATATAATTTTAAACAAGATGAAGAGTTGGATATACATATTACAGTGGTCAGTAGGCTAATAAAGAAGAATACATACATTTACATTTGTTGAAATCGGCTGTGAAATATTAACTATGACAGTTATGACTTTCTATACATTGTGCTAAGATAATACTCAGGTATAAATGTTTTTATAGGCATGCTGCTCAAATATAGATGGATGACAACATGTTTCATGATGTTTTGTCTGACTACTGTCACTGTAAATGCTGGTTATACCTGTACCTAACCCATCGTTATCCTGCTGCTACATTAATGTGCCCGGCACCTATTGTGAAGCCTGTATTGTAAAGATCTTTGAATGGAAGTCAGCACAGAGCAACACAGAGAACAGCTAATTACTGGTGTAAGTTCAGTACTTCAAGATATGATTATGCATGCACTAACTCTGTGCCATCAGCAATGCAAATCAGCTTTGCAGTACTGCACTTACAGAGCACAAGAAAAAGAAAAGCATAGAA
Source organism: Protopterus annectens (assembly GCF_019279795.1). Lineage (NCBI taxonomy): Eukaryota > Metazoa > Chordata > Ceratodontiformes > Protopteridae > Protopterus > Protopterus annectens. The sequence goes on along the minus strand of NC_056745.1, from coordinate 79,888,039 downwards.
CTATAATTTTCTGTTGCACAACTTCTGTATATCTGTATTACTGTTGTCAAAAGATGATCATGACTTCTGAATGATGCTGACTCACTTAACTCATTATTTTAAAGTATATATCTGATATACAGTGTTTATGCTTGCAATGTGTAACCATCTTGGTTAACCTATTCTCAAAGAAGCCATCACTGTCATTCTGCAGCGCTGTCCTATGTACGACTTGCATGTTTGTCTTGCCAATGCACATAATGCAAGTATGACACAATACAAGTGTGCAATCATCCTGCCATGAAGGCATGGCAGTGCTTGATTGATAATCCACTGGTGTGCAAAAGTCAATGTGTATGTCATCCTATTATGTGGAATATATCAATGTCACTCACAGTGACACAATGTGCAGTAAGGACAGTATCTACATTTCATTATAAAAACATGTGATTACATGTGGCAATCACAGTGCTGTGTAAGCTTGATAGGTAGGAGTGTCAATTCCCATCATGGAAGACTTATCTGTATGTAAGACTGTGTATGACAGTTGGGTTTGTATCCACTTCTGCTGAGAATAATACATTTAGCTGTTCTCACCGCTCCCTTACCCAAATTTCTACAGACACTTCATGTATGCAACACACTGATGAGGTCATCCTGATAAAAGTGCACTCTCCTTAAGAGTCAGACTTTTCTTGTGGAACATCCAACTAGTGTAGTGATCTCTAGATTGTGTAACTAGATAAGCAGAAAATTCAATACCCACCACTTGTGTGTGTAATGCATGTTGCTGTCTCCATTTCCTTAAATGTACACACAGCTCCATTGTCCCAACTCTTATGGAATGATCTTGTATGACACACACTGATGAGGTCATCCTGGTAAAACTGCACTCTCTCCCCATAACTGCCAAGCTTCTCCTATGACACTTATGACTAATACAGTGCTTTCTAGATTGTGTAATTAGATAGGTATGAAGTTCGATACTCACCATGGAAGATATGTGTGCATGTGTGTAATGCTTGCTACTTTTGATTTCACCTAAAAAGAATGCATTTAAATGTATACACATTTATGGAAATATCCTATATGACACACACTGATTAGGTTATCCTGACAGAAGTGCACTCTCTCCCTTTAATAGACAGACTTCTCCTGTGAAATTTACAACTAGTACAGTGCTTTCTAGATGGTGTAACCAGATAAGTAGGAGGTTCAACACTTACATTGGAAGAATTGTATATTTGTGAGGGTGTTTGTAATTCGGACATCATGTACTCAATCAATCTGTACTCTAAAGAAATGTTTTAAAATTATAGATAACTACACCATACCCTAAGCCTACCCTTCATATCCAGAACTTCACTGCAATACAAGGGTGTAACTATGCATACTGTTTGTATTGTAATGATTACAATTTTCTATGCATTATGTAAAGAACATTTTTATTTTTAGACAATACTGTGACCACAAATTTGTAAATGAATGTTTCAAATAGTGTCATGGGTTGAAAAATATGAATTTAATGTTTTTATAGGAAAGTGATGCAGATGTTTGTTTAGTGAGGTGGGGGTGAACATTTCCATTTTTCAAATGACAGATGTTCTGTGTGGAATCAATAAGAGCACATGATTACAACATTATATTGTCTGCCTATACCCCTGGTTCAACACACTGATGAGGTCAGTGTTTTGCAAGTGAGCTGTTTGAATGTCGGACTTCTCCTCTGGTGCTTGCATGTATTACACTATTCTCCGTAATGTGCAACAAGATAGGTAGGATGTTCAAATATAGCAGTGATTAATTTCTACAAGGGATTACTGCCAATGGAGTCTGATTTGTTTTACACACATTAGTAGTGGAAACCTTTACAAGCCCTTATTGGCTGCAAAAATAATGTTACTAGATACATTTACGTGGCACTTCACTGCTGATGTCATCCCTTCATAGGTACTGTATGTCTCAGCTGTAGTCATTATCCTCCTGTGGTGCTGGCTGCTGATAGTATGCTGCATACATACTGTAAGTTGGTAGGTAGGTGGTTCAATTCCATTACTGCTTCAATAGAATGGCAATCATTGTCATATATAGTTGGCTACCTCACAATCACCTCTGTGTATCCTTCTAATTATGAGAGTCAATTAAAGTGGCACTTTGTGGCACTAGCACATCCTAGTATCACAAGGAAAAATAATATTTTGCCCACACAATGATTACAAACCCCTAACATACATGCAGTGTATTACATTTGCAGCATGTATTCTCCTGTGTTGCAGGACTTTGATAGTGTGCTTTTTACATTGTGTAACTACATATGTAGGATGTTAGTGTCCAGCTGTGAGTGTGTCTTTCACACTCATTCTGTGTATACTATTATTATCTTTGATAGAAAAGTAATAAAAAAGCATTATTTAGCCTTTTAAAATGTTACCAGGTGATTTATTGAAGTATTATCATTTATACTTTAGGGTACTGTAACATTTTACATATCAATAAGGTACTGCAACATATTTTGGTACTTTCAAAATATTTAGCTATTGTCATTTGGAAATTACCCCAACACATGTCAAATTGTTGACCAAGGGGTTCACTTTTGTTACCTCTAAGAAGTTGGGGATTACTAATTCTTTCAAAGACCTTAAACTGTAATCCAGGAAGATGAGTTGGCTTCTGGAAGGGAGGAATGGTCTGCACCAGGCAGCCCTAGTATGTAAGCATACTTTTAACCCTCCATTGACTCCATCTGTGAGTGATCTGTTTGGAAAACTGTGTGAGAATGATCTGAGGAGACTTGACATCACTAATGGGAAAAGATACCACAACCTGATACCCCATGAATATAAACTGTTCAAAGAATTTTCATAGGACAAGTACATTTGTATTATGAAACCCAAGTGTAGGGGTTCATTAAGGATACCTTTATGTACATTCAAAAAATGTTGTGTTACTTGAACAATGATGAGTTTTGTGTTTCACTTTCAGTGAATGAAGTCAATATTAATTACTCCAAGACAGACCTAAGGTTGAATGATTTATGTCTTGAATTGGGGCTCACAAATGAGCTTGTTGAATATATGAAGGATGTGAGTCTGATAGTACCATCCATTGTTGGGATCTCCAAGAGTCACTAATCAGTTGATGATTCACCTCTGCAGCCAACTGTAGCATCAGAAGGATCCAAGACTGAGCCAATGGTTAAAGTTGTGGATTTTCACCTTTAAGTCTAAAAAGAGTGCTTTAAAAGACTCCTAGCAAATTTCTGCCACTGTATTTGATCGTGATGCAGTGATTGTCACCATTGATGTCAAACATTTATTTTTAGTAATACCACATGACATTGGAGTGGAGTGGTTTGATGAAGCTTTGACATGAGGTACACATCTAAGTAAAAATGACATTAGAATTATTTGTGAATGTTTGGATCTTGTATTAACAAACAATTTTGCATACTTTGAAAATGAATATTTTAAACAAGCTGGGGGTAGCAATGGGAGCTGCCACAGCACCAGTTTTTGCCAAGTTTATACTTTGGTGCTAAGACAGCGACTTTGTATTTGGCTCTTAAGTTTTCGAATTGCATTTCTCAGTATTTGAAAATTTTGAATGTATTTTTTTATTTTCTGGACTGGGGATGCTGATATGTTGAATGAAGTTCTGTGTTATATCAGCCAAACTACAGACTTCTTGAGTTTTGTCAGTGAGATGAATAAGGGCATGATGAGCTTTCTGTATGTGTTGTTGTATAGGAATTATGGAATGGGTTCCTTTGAATCCTCTATTTACCATAATGCAACTTATTCAAACAGTTTGCTTTATTTTAACAAATCTCAGCTCCTGTGGCAGAAGAAAAGCATTGTGAAAAGACAACTGGTAAGATTGTCCATGCTGGTCTCTGATGAGCATGGATTTCTGGAGGAGTGTGAATTTTTAAAAATAATGTTTTAGGTAGGGACTACCCACAGGCTCTGTTTGATAGTTGCTATGAAGAGGTGATGGGTGTTAGGCTTACAAAATATCCATGCTGGTTAGAAATCCATCTAAGTTACCGAGTCACAGAAAAGATGAAAATGATTTTTCTAGAATCAGGGATTAGGAATACAATATTAGAATACGGATGTTAAGTAGATTTTTACAAGGAATTGGTCCTTTGTTTTTGGTATCCATGGGTTATCTTGTAAATTTTGCAATGTGGCAAGGTTTACTTATAAAAAATAAAACAAAAATAAAAGTCTTGTTTGAGATTAAAAAAAACATTAAGGAAATTGTTAAAATGGTATATACAGATGTGGATTCTGCAATCAATATAAGTTCATTTTAAACATGAACAAAATTAATGTGGCAGGACCACCCACATAATATGTGGTCATTTTGATTATAGTGTGAATGGGGTAGTGTATTTGCTGCAGTGCTCCTCATCTTTGTTTTTACTTGGGTAAGACTGAACAAATGTTGAGAAAAAGAATTTATCACCATCTATATGTTGCAAAACTAGGGTGATTGACCAATGCCTTGTGCAAGTACTCTAAGCATTGTGTGCCATATAAAAAGTTTTTATTTTTTTATTTTTTTGGAAAGGGTAGTCCTAGATTTAAGGGGGAGGATTTGGCTTGCCAACTTGAAGACAGGGAACTTTATTAGCAGATTGAACCGAATGCATCTAATCTGCCAGGTGTAAATGGTAAGACTTCAGTAAAAAGCCTGTTAATACTTCAAAGGGCTAAATTATGATTTTTTGATAATTTGTATTACTTACACAAATGTGTATTTTTGATTTGCAAATAGCATGGTATAACTGAATTTTAAAAATTTTGCTATAATGTATTTATGTGTTGTTTGGTTTAAAAGGAAATATTTACACATTCATGTAACTAACTTTTTGACCATATGGTAGAAGTGGACATGTTTATAAAAGAGAAGAGGAAATGGTGAATGAATGTTTAATCTAATGAAGTTCTTGTTTTATGTTTGGAACAAAAGAGCTCATTAAACCAATATTCTTGTGGCTTTACCTCTCTTGGCTGGACTTTATTTTAATGATTGTTACCATCCTGTTTGCCCTTGTGACACTTCCAGCCCAGCTATCTGGTATTTTGTAAATAATTCTATGTCATTTGTGAATATTGATATGATTTATACAGAACTGTATGTTATATACTGAGCTTCAAGAATATAACCACAGCATACCTTGCTGGAACATAGAAGATTAACTTACAAAACATCAAGAAAATAAGTATGAAATTAAGTGCTTTATGATGTGCTATAAAAGTTAGTTTCAATGCAGTAAGGAGAGAGGATGTCTAGAGCTAGAAGTTTTTCTTACTGTCTTGGAGAGAAGTAGTTGTTCAGTTTAAAATGTAAAAAATGTTTTATTGCTTTATGACTTCCTATCAGCTGCACAGTTCTGAGAGATATGTATTTTTAACACAGAGGTATTAAATTCTTAGTTTCTGTTTAGCCTGGGAGATGACATCAGGTGACAAAGAGTGATGCCACCCAAGCTAACTCAGCAGTAAAATGTGATATTAATTTGAGAACTCTCTCAGAGATAGACTGTGCATTTTGTATTTTGTCTTGGACAGAGCAAGAACATTCACTCATCATCATCATCATCTGCACTTGTCTGTAAGTAAGATTTAGGGCATAATATCTCTTTTAGATATACATAGGAATATAGTAAAGATTACGAACTGTAGCTGGTAGTCAACTGACTGAAAACATTTAGAAAAAAATAAAAAACAATTACCGAAACCAGTGCAGTTAACCGTTTATTGCAATCCAAAGTACTTGCAATTCAAACAACTAAGCGCTTTCGCCAGATAATCCAAAGGCATCTTCAGAGTTGTTTAAACATTGTCTCCAAACAGGTTAAATAGTAACAAATACTGTTTGTAACTACACAAGCATCCACCCACAATTTTTCATGCCCAAACTTTTAAAAAACATGTGTGTGTGTGTGTTTGTGTGTTTGTGTGTGTTTGTATATAAATCAAATCTCAAAGTGTGTGTGTGTGTGTGTGTGTGTGTGTGTGTGTGTGTGTGTGTGTGTGTGTGTGTGTGTGTGTGTGTGTGTGTGTGTGTGTGTCAGCTACCTGGGCAAGGACACAAAGCACTGGTTGGACAGAGAGGGTGCTAGAGGTATTGGCTTGAGCATTCGGCTGAGATCTCAATCCTAGAGCTGTGCCAGTGGGGAGTCTTACTGGGGATCTGGAGAGAGAGGGAGTTACCTGCCCCAGACTGACTGTGGTCTCTTTGTGCTATTAAGGGAAACTGCACTTTACTGTGTGTGTATTTGTCATCCTCTCATTGTGTACATCCCGCACTGTTGGCAGTGGTGAAGATTGAGGCTTCTTGACTACTGGGCCAGTGCAGGGGTGTCATAGCCTGTTTGACAAATATTTGGTTACACATTTGCTTTGTACACATATAGATGCTGATTCCTCTTACTAAAAGATAGGACAATGTGTCACATAGCAATGCTGTTATTCAGAATAATGATGACATTTGCTTTCATGTTTCTTACTTAACATATGTAGGAAGTGTTATCCTCTGGCACGAGGTTATGTCTGCTATGGACTTACTACAGTAATTATAGGCACACATGCCCCTTGAGAAATAATGTGATGTAATAATGCCTTCACATAATCACATATATCACAGTTGTACTGAGATTTCTACCATGGTGCATTCATCATGTCAAATATCATGTACTATCTGCTGTCAAACGCTCATGTGTTCAACATCTACATTCATTACCTGCTATCCTTGTTGAGTCTGAATGACATGTACCACATTTGCAATGTATCCATTTACAGTATATGAGTCCTCCACAATACTTTTCATCTCAGAGATTGTTTACCACACATACAGATGATGTAAGTTGCATTACTTGCTGTTCAATTCCTTAAAGGGGCAAGGTTATATGAATGTGCTGATGTTACATAAACACCATTGTATTATGTTGGACAATGATATATCATCACAGGTTGTGATTGCATGGCAATGCAATGTTTATTCGGGGCATGTCATGCTGTGAGTGCTCCTGTGGCATGTACATTGAATATTAGCATTTATAGTTTATTTACGTAGTTAGACTGGTGTTCAGTCTTGGGACATGATGTGTCCTGCATGATGAAAACAGCTTCCTTGTCAAAGAATCAGGCATATTGTAATGCTTAGTGTTGTGAGGATAGTAACATGTGTAGTTCCTTTCTGCCATTGTAAATAAATCAGATTGCTCATATTACGTTTATACCTCCTATGTTATCACACACATTCAGTTCAGTTATTTGTGACAGCCTCCATAACTCTCTGATGTGGCACATGCTGCCAATACAGGGGTCAGGAGAGAACCTTGTATAATAGGCAGGGGGTTGACTCTGTCTGTCAGACAACAGTGGCTTACACACACTCAAAGGACAGGCATTTTCATACCAGGTAGGTCAGCAATACACATTATATGGTACGATAGTACTGTATGCCCTTCAGGGGTGTTCTTCCATACATAACCAATATGCTTATGTCCGTGGAGCCTATCATTGTTATGCATCTCTCTGATTTCTGTTTGAGCATGTGTTTGAAAATGACAATACACATGTTTCTTAGATCATTCCTTGCTCATATGAATTACCTATTCACAAAATAATTATGCTCTGCATTGCATGTCTTCCTCCATGTATGTTTAATACTGCTACTGTTTCAATCACACTATACAGCTTAATGGCGGATGTGTAATTCCATAAACATTTCTTACTGTATGGAGTGATGCCAGACCATCAAAATATGTGATTGGTCTTCTTTTGCAATGCTTCTTATTGTACTGCTGTCATTAAATTGCTGTGTTACTGTTCCCTGTAACTGCATGTGAGCATGCCCAGTATTGCTATGTTAGACATGTTTACAAATCAGCAATGGCAAAATGGGACTCCTGACTTGTAATCCACTCTGTCTTGCATTGCTCACTTCAATATGCTGTTTGTTATTAAATTGGCACGCACTGTTTACATAAGCATACAACGCTTGCTTGTCGATTACATGCTCATAGCTAATAAATCCCTCTTCTATTGGTGGCATTGTCCTTTCTTTGCATAAACATGTCCATTTATGAGTTACCTGACATAGCTCTAAGGTCATTTTGTTCTTGCGTATGCATGGTTAGATGGATAATACAGCGATGTCAGATTTCATAAAAAAATTCCCTCTATATATAACCTTCTATGAGATAAATGCATTATATGCATTCATCCCTTAAATTATCCTCTGCCCTTGCCATTATCTCAAGTCAGCATTTAGTTAACATGTATATTACATTTTCACTGTCCCTTGTTATACAGCAGCTTTATGTCTCTATCATATTCTTTATTAGCATGTCCATTATTATTAATGTACACAACTGTGGGATTGATATTCACATTAATCATGACAACAATACTGCAGGTTTTATGTCATAAATGCTTCTTATATACTTTTGCCACATTTGCCTGCAGGATATGAGTACACTTTAAATATTTCCCCGTTCAACATTATTAAATCGTCATAACACATTTAGTGTAACAATTTACCCATCTCACTTCCTCTCATTCTGTATTGTTTCCCAGTAATTGCCCTTAATATGTATGGCCTAAATCACATGCTCATATCTGAGCATTGCCTGTATGTAATTTATTTTGTTTACATCACGTGCTCGTGCTTGCAAGCATCTATCCATGGCGACAAACATTATTGCTGGCCACAAAAAGGTGCCTGCAACCATGTAGGTATGATGAGCAGTGTGACATCCCTCCTCTGGGCCAGTGATCAAGGAGCCTCAATCCTCACCACTGAAACCAGTGGGGAACATTCACTGAGAAAAAAGCAGGCACACACAGTATTTTCAGATGCAGCTCTTTGCATCAAGTACAATTTCCCTTTCAGAGCACACAGGGAATGGGAATGAACACTCCAGTCCTAGGGCTGGGCTTTCTCTCCAGGCCCCAAATAAGACTCACCACTGACACAGCTAAAGAGTTGAGTCCTTAGCCGGGTGTTCCAAGCCAAGTCCTCCACAACCCTCTCTATAAAATTAGTGCTCTCAATGTCCCTGTTCAAGGTAGCTGAAAGATATACTCTCTATATGAGATTTAATTTACACACACGCACACACACACACACACACACACACACACACACACACACACACACACACACACACACACACAGCTAGGAAAGGCTTTACCACCACCACCCAAACTATAAGGTAAATACACTGCCACCAAAACAGGGTACCCAATTACTCTTAGTAAAATTAATACTTATACAAATGGTAGTGGTAACCAGGCAGCAAGACTTTCAAGAATGTAGAGCCACAGTACCACTAAATAAATGCAAGTGCTCTCAAAGTTAATTACTGTCTAACGGACCAGCCACAATGAAAGGTTTAGATATATTTAATAAAAAAAAACATGAAAATACTGAGTATCTATTTGCAATAAACACCAGAGTTTCAATTCACAGGAAATATAAAAAAAGATGGAAAGACTCAGTCAGATACAGAAAAAAATAACTTTCAGCTAATCTCCCTATATTTTCTAACTGACTGAAGAATTATTATTCCCTAGTTATTCACTAAAGCAAGGCAAGAGGCAGGTAGATGAGTGTCTCTTGTCAGGTCTAATACCAAAGTGCATCTATCACATCTCCCACTAGTATTCAAATACAATTTCAGTGTTGGCTACAGAATTACATCACATCTGGTCACCTGACTCTGTGGTTCCCACACTATCCTCTCACTAGCAACTGAGTCGGGATTTGGCACAGATGTGTCACAAGACACACATGAACTTTGCTAAGGCTTAATACAGCATCTGGAAGATATAAAACAATTCCAACACTTCCACCCTTTCTGCAGAAATGCTTTTCACAGACTTTGCTTCTCTGACTGCATTCAGACCTGTGAGATAAAATCATTATAACCTAAACCAAGTCATTTAAGGTTTTTTTTCTTAAGGTTAGCTGGAATGAAGTTAACCTTTTCACTTCCAGCACCCTCTGTTAAAATATATACGTTATTTATTTATTTATTTAACATTTGTCGACCGGGAAAGTCTGACTAGGACAGAGCCGATTTTCAGTAGAGACCCAGGGAGAAATGCTCCAGATGCATGTCTTTGAATTTAATATAAATTAATATACATTTAATCAGTTATAACAATACAGTTTGACATGCACGTATATTTCTTTTCTGTCCAGCAGGACCCACTGTTGATACATTTTTAACACTAGAAATTTTACAAATATATTTTTAAAACAAGCATCTGTACAAATCAGTTTGATATTCAAATGATATATAATTTTTTACAAAACTCCAGCTAGCTAAGCTGGCATATGTTACACATGCACTGCTCTACTCACCCTAGCACAGCTGACACTACCTCACATCATCACAAGCAGTATGCGTATTCGATTAAAGCTGCAGCTCACCACACTAACATGCTTACATCATTTAGGCATACAGCAGTATCTACACAATTATTAATACATTCCAGGAATAGTTATTTTAGAATGATTTAAATCAACCAACTTTATAACAGATTGTTTTATAATAGAATCCTTCCAAATTCAAAATTTCATCATTTAAAATATTTATTTAATGAAAAGAGGAAATCTATTCTCTTCACTTAACCCGATCCAGTGTTCTTCTTTTAATCTTGTACAAATATCACAGGGCACACGGAGCCCTGTGATATTTGTATTTGGTTATTGGTCTGTTTTGGTGCCTTTTCCTTCATTTTTTGGCTTCTTTTAATCTTATTATTTTCAAGCAAAAATCTCAGAATTTCATTCATATAAAGTATTCATATTTTTAGTTAATACTTCTAAACTACAGCCAGACAGCAATTAAATATACTTGATTAAATGTTTATCCAAAGAGACTTCTGGGGCAGATTAAATCCCTACACCTCTTCCTTTTATTTATCAGACAAATTATTCACATGCTCATTTAAATAAGACCTGTGCACACTGTCTGAAATCTGAAATGAAGTCTTAATAAATCTAACTTTTCCAGCTAATGTGTCCACTCAGCTCATTTCCACTAACTAAGGGCATGTTTAAATAGCCCCAATACCTCTTCTAATTGGATAAAAACTTGGGCACTATACTCAACAAATAAATAAAAAAAAAACAAAAGAAAGACTGTAGTTCCGTACGTCTTTGTAAAGAAGCATGATAACTCCAAAATAAAAGTGAAAACACAACCACTGCACATACCAGCCCTTAAAAGGACAAGAGTTTAAACCTTCCTCCATACAGATGACGGAATGAGTAATTCAATCTGTCTGCTCACTAATCACATACTTAAATAGCTCCAACACCTCTTCTAATTGGCTAAACAGTCAACAGCTCCACTTAACAAAAATTAAACAAAAGAAATGTTGGCGTTACCAACATCTTTATAAAGATGCTGTAAGCTCCAAAGTAAAAATAAAATGCAACCACTGCTCACCATAGCCCTTAAAAGACCAATAATTTAAATCTTCCTTTCATAGATGACTAAACAATCAATTCAATGAGTAACCCGCGTTGCTGCAGTATGGTTGGACAGCAAGTCTATCATCAATCTCATTCATCTGCATCTCACTCAGACACAGAACTTCTGCTACTGTGTGGCTGGGCCCATTGCAGCCAGACACACCCTACAGCTCGACATGTGTCAGACTCCTGCAGGTTTGTACCCTGCAAATCTTGAGGATTCTGCTAGAGTTATAAGAGAGGAGTTATCCATCAACACTGCCACAATAAGTTCCATATGCCCCTTAAAGGAGGTACCATCAGTACCTTTACTGACAACAGGTGCAGTGCTGCTGTTCATTATAAGAGTAGGCACCCCTTCATGGACTCCCACCCATGTAGCATCATCAACATGAAGCAGCTGTTGGCAAATCAGCTCCCCTTCTGCTGGGCATCCTCTCCAGTGGAAATATCAGTAACATATTACCCCCAACTCCACAACAAGATATTCCTTGCAAACTGATGCATACATACATACATACATACATACATGCATACATACGTACATACATGCCCTACTGCATCAGTTGTCTGTGCATTGTAGGTGCATTGCTACTACTAGGTCAAGATGCACCATCACTTGTAGCCTGTGAAAAGGAGGGGAAAAAATTACATTTTGAGACATGAGAGTGTTGCTCTTCAGGTTATGACCTCCCAAGGTTTTAGATGTTTTAGCTTCAAGTTATAAGACGTCATGAATTGCATTGTTGAATAGCAAAAGTACACATATGGTGGTAATTGGTATTCGTGTAGCAAACCATGACACAGTTGTGCAACTCACCTCAGTACAAGGGACCTCAACCTCCAAATAATCCAGAATACTTGGCCTGAATAATTCTTGGACTGAGGCCAGCAGCATTTATCATTCTTTGCAAGGATCATGGCCTGGGTACCATGGTCAAGGCCAGCTGGTAACACTTTTGCTCTCTTTTTAGCATAGCCCTAAACCTCTGTAATCTTATGTTAGCATTTCTTAACAGTTTCCATCCCCACCCATGGCACTGACATCCACAGTAATGTTTTCCCAGCTACTGTACCTCTCGTTATGGTTGCCACCACCTACCATCAGAAATGGTCCTTATATATAGATGGCTTAGAGGAGCATTTCTAAACAAAGAGGAAATCACAAACTAATGAGCTAGGTAAGGCACAGACTGAAAACATCACAACAGCAAATAAACAGTAGCAGCAGATATTTTTTACATATACATAAGAGTGAAGAATTCAAACAATGTTGAAACCAAAGTACCATTAAGCACACACAGTTGGCATGATCGGCAGCTCACAATCCAATGTGGATGCATACCAGCATGTAATACATACATAGGACCAGGGAGTTAAAACGTTTAAAAATTGTCATGATTTGCAGCATATGTGCATTGCATATGAATGATATACGCATGCAAAGCTGTGCTGTGGGAAAGGCATGCTGTACATATACATGTAACATAGTCACTATGGCAGTAGGGTGTCACACAATCAGTGTGTTGTGACACACGTAGAAAATTGAGAAGCAAGAAAAGAACTTACAACAAGAAGTCACGACATAAAATATTTAACCTCATTTGAATATTTTTTCAGTGCACGTCATTACTTTGGAAGTGTGAATTTTGAAGCTATCTTCAATACAGAATTGCCCCAAAGTGATCAATGCTGTGCGTCCTTTTACGATACCGGAATTATTCCCATATCTTACTATGTCTTAAAGGATTTTCCTGTGCTGTAGTGTGTCAGTGAAATAAATAGATCCCATTGCCAAAAAACACAGGTTGGATGCCCTTTAGAAGAGATGGGAGGTTTGGACGCAAAAACTAAATTAAACTTATGCCCTGTGATGCTTAGCATGTAAGGTTGATTATGAATGCCATGCAGTATAATAGGGGAAATGCTTGTTTTTGTACCTGATGAATACCGGATCTTAGATGGGTATGACTAAATAAAGATGTTGGACTGCTTTTATTGCTGGTCCTAGCAGCAGATGTGAGGACTATGTTTTGGAGATGTCAAGACAGTTGTGCTTTATGATCCTTTTTAGCTAAAGGAACAGTAGGGATACCAGCCATATCCCTGCTGAAAGCAGACAGGTACTGATTCACCCAACTTTTAGATGGCCTAGTCCAAGGTGGACAGATGCTAGTTTTACAGCTTGCTTCTATGGGTGTAAGCTGGTTGCAGTATAGTGGAAGAGCCCTGAGTTACTTGAGAGGTAAAGGACAAGGTTGGTTCTAATGAGACAAAGAGTTGTACTTGGAGGTTTTGAGCTTATTGCCCAGAGGTCATCTGGCAGCTTCCCCTCTAGGCATGTATAAACCCAATCTGAAGTATTCATCAAAGAAGGCAATTTTCATTACTGAGATCATATAACAATGACTGAGGTATTTTTCTCAGTACATGTCTAGTAGGATCAAATCTGCAAGTCAAGTAATTATTCTGTCTGCCTAATGATTCTATTTATCTTTAGAAAAGATGTTCTTTGCCATATGTTAGCTGTAATTTTCATTTCTTAAATTCTCTGTGATTGACAATTTATTTAAATATGTGCTGGCAGAATGTCAAAAGTACATTTGTTTATTGATACTGCATTACATAAAATTAATATATGAGTTAGAAAGGACAAATTAAATCATGATGCTCTGAAAAGAATTCACAAGTAAATTCAAGGAAAAGCAGTTGGCATATTAGAGGTGTAAGAAAACACAGATTCAGCACAAAGGGCATTGCCAACTGAAACAGTAAGAAAAGAAGGAAGGCAAACACACTAGCAGAGATGTAACTTAGTAAATAGTCATTTCCCTTAAGATGAGAGGCAAGTCATTTTATAGGTACATGCATTGACAATGAATGTTATAACATGCAAAATGTAAGAAGGACGGGTAGGTGGCACAGTAACAAAGAGTAGAGATATTACATTAATATGTATGTGTGATCTGCAGAAAGGCCGTTGCAGGGAAAGCCACCTGGAGGTATGAAACTTGGCTCTAGATAACTGTCACCATTGAAGTGACACTCCAACCCCATGAACAAAAATAAGAAAAGGGGTTGTAGATGGATGGATATACTCAAAGGAAGAAAACATAGCATTATCATATACATTCAAAAGTGCTTTTAGTGATAAATTTATCTCAGGACTTTTATGGACAAAGGGTACTAAAAGAATTACAATTCATATGTGGATAATGCAGTATGATCTGTTGGAACATTTCCTATAATTGTTATTAAACTGAACAAGTTCATACTGACACCAATGACTAACTTTATTTTCAAGGTGTGGAAAAGGATTAGGTACTTGAAGAAAGGAGAAGGACATATGTGATTAACCATCTCAAGAGCAGAATGGAGATATGAAAGTGCAAACCAATCAGCTTCACCTCATTAATAGTGAAAATTATGTGATTAGTTTTGAAGGAAAGAATTGCAACATATTTAGAGGCCTGAGAGGCCGTGGTTCAAATGCTACTATTCAGATATCACAGCAGGTCATTACTTGACTCTTTAGATGGTTGAGAAACAGACCGTGCCAAATGACATTAACCAATTCCTTCAACTTCACTATCTTGCAGTAACCAGGGGTACAGACCAGTAAGACTCTAGCAAGGCACTGAGCAGTGCATCCTAAAATATCACATAAACTGTTTGGTCAAGCGGGCTTGCCGTCCTCTGCTTAGGTGAATGTTTTGGATGTTAAGCAGTAAATCTATGTGTAGTGGAACTTTGTGTATTGTTTACTTGTGTCATACATATTTCACAGTACTTGTCACTGTGATAAATTAACGTCCCGTTTCAGGAGCATTAGGACAAAGCAAGGTTTAGGTTTGCCTGAGAACAGAGTAGTGTGAAGAGCCAGCGGAATGAAGAATGAGCAGTGATGGATAATCAAGAGCAAAGGTATGCATTTTCTCCATCTGATGAAGTTTTTGGAAACGAAAACGCAGTGTGCTGAATTGCGTTAATGCGAATTTTGGTGGACTGATAAGTTGTTTTATGCATTTTACTTGATGGACTGAAGAGTTGTGCATTAATTAAACTATAGCTTGCAGACCAGGATTTGTGCCCTCTTTGATCTGTTCTGGTTTTGGTGCTTATTGGTTATTTTCGGAACAGTGATTCTGCTTTGTTTTGGGTTGTTGACTCTTTAGATGGTTGAGAAACAGACCGTGCCAAATGACATTAACCGATTCCTTCAACTTCACTATCTTGCAGTAACCAGGGGTACAGACCAGTAAGACTCTAGCAAGGCACTGAGCAGTGCATCCTAAAATATCACATAAAGGTTAAAAAACAGACCAATACCAAAAAAGTTAATGCAGTCATTGTACATAAAATAAATGTGCAGGACCTGTAACGTAGGTTTGGCATGCAAGAGAAGGTAGAAAAGATGATAATAACTTGGGAGGTGGGGATGCTGTGAAATACTGAAGTTCAATTTCTTTGTAAATAGACAGAAGGGAGCTGTGAAACATAAACTAGAACTGTACATTTGGCAACATTAATAACAACAGTAAAATCAGAAAAAGGGCAATCTTATTATGTAACTAGTGTAAGCAAATGGTGCTACAAATGATGTGGGTACTGGGATGCCGGGAAAAAATGCATCGTCAGTAGAAAATGGGACATCACTTTTGTCTTTTATAGACAGAAAATAAGAAACAAGTGGTGGAGATTTACAAAAAATATAATTGTGATTGTTTACACAACAATTTAGGCTTCTATGAATCATGACATCACTTAAACAGTAATTGTGATTAATTTTAAGTTAGAGAAATAAATGCCTTTCAGATTCTGCAAATACATAGCACAGTCTTATTAAATACAGTTAATGTATATGCTAATGAAACTTTTGTTTAGCTCCCTCTATATAAAAATACAACCAGCTAATTGGAATTACTATTGCTATTCATTTGCATAATTCTGACTTGCAGACAGAAGCCCAACTCATATATGTTGCCAATTTTGTGGAACTACATTCACTCAGTAAATGAAAATGGATAACTTATTTTGTTGTGCATGAACTCATTAAGGGATTAAGCATTGAGTCAATGTTCTGAACATGGCATGTTCTGCAGTAATAGTGAAATGTCACATTAGTGGAAGAAAATGTTCCAGATGCATATTTATAGCAGACATTGAAGTACAAATTTAGAATTTAAGGAAATAAATATATAGCTAGGGTGAACTGAAAAATAACCGGTACTGACAAAAATAGTACTGAAAGTAGAAAAATAATAAACAAAGCCTACAAACAGGTGGTAGCACCTGCGCAGAATGATTAATTAAAAAAATATGTCAAGAACTGGATAAATGCAACACTGTGGTTGTTTCATGCAGGCCTATTCACACTCATTTGTCAAATGATTGCTTTTAAGGATATTCAAAACAAAACTTAGGAATTTGCTGTGAGTTCATTTTTACAGGCCTTTTTTGAGCTCCGTAGATGTCATTTTGGTTTGCACGTCTCCCAATACTGCTTGTCTGAAGTGGAAGCAGTAAATAAGACATAGACATGATATCCCTAACATGGGGGTACTCACTTTTTTTGGGTGGGGGGGTGAAAGTTTTGGCTACTTATGTTCACTGGGTTTTAGCTTCATCCAAATAGTATTTGAGAAATAGAAGTATCTATTAATAGTCATTGATCCATACTGATGCTTGGACTAGGGTATAATGCGAACTCAACATTTTCTATTGTCAAGTTGGTCCACCACTCTCCAGGATTAAACTGCTTGCAGAGAACAAACTGAGGCAGATGTTAGAGCAGGGTGAGGGAGGCCTAAATCATAGAGTAACTTACCATTTAGTTTTTTTTTTTTTTGCACTATATTCCATCCCCATTATGGATGCACAAGCCCATATAATGCTTGCAACACTGGACTAAGCCCAGATACATGACTCTATACATCCATGCCCTGACTAGACAGCTAGGCACTGCTTGTCAGATGTAGTGCTTGGTTCTTTTTTGTATACAAACCCATCTCTCTGCTAGATTCCATTCAGTCTACAGAAATCATGACCCTAGCCAGGAATGAGTGAACCAGCATCAGCAGCCCCCCCCCCCCCCATCCCAATTCCCTCATTTCCTGCAGTTTCTCTTTAAACTTAGGTTACTGGAGTTGCAGTCAGGGTACAATCTCTGTTTCACACAATTTAGTTACTATGGATCTGCTTTCATGCTTGCAGGAAGGAATGAGCTGACAACCAGAACTTTAGAAATGATAAGCAGAGAGTCACGTCTAATTTCATCAGTTTAATGCACAAAACAGTTTCAGTGAAATTAATAAATAAAATAAGTAGTGCAGAACTTGGAATATAAGAAAGAAGAAATGTGACACTTTTACTAGAAGAAAAAGGGCAGCGAAACCAAATGTTTTCTCATGGATAATGCACTGATGTTTTAGTAGTCCAAAACATCAACACAGCTCATCACAGACTAAAGTTCTATTCTTAGTCAATAATAATGGCAGTTGTGTCCATAGAAGAGTTTTTTGAATGAAAAGTTTCACATCAGTGAAATATTCACATCTCAAGCTGGTTCATAAAGAATGTACCAAGTGTGTGTCATGATTTCTTGAGGGAACAGTGAAGCATGCCTAATTTACAAAAAGTGTAAACAAAACCTGCACCACTATAAAATAATTTCAGATCATGATGTGCCAAATAGAAGCTTATGGGCTGTAGAACATGGAGTAGCAAAGCATGCAAAGAGCACATGAATGCAGATCTAGTCTTACAGGAGACATACTATACTGCATAAATTGCAGAAACAGACAATAGCAGAAGAAACGATATGCTTCAGCCAGCTGATATAAAGGGTGAACATACACACAAGGTTTTAACTGCAGTTTAGTCATCAGGCATCCTATGCATATCCCAGAACTAGTGTACCTCTTATCTTAAGGATGAGGAGACGAGGAGAGGAGGGGGCAAAAAAAAAAAAAAAAAAAACTTTGTCTTCTCAAAGTTGAAGAACAAAAAAAAAAAAAAAAGAAAGAAAGAAAGCTCTTATCCTCTGAAACTCTGCCACAGTTATATTTCCACAGACTGACTACGTTGTCACTTCAGCCATGGCTGCAAATGCAGTGTTGACATTCATTTATGAAGCTTGTACTGTGCTCCACAACCATTCACACCTGCCAACTAAATCCTCTGACAGCTTGTAGCCTGGGCATGACCCCAATTGTCCTGCCCTAGTCAACACACGCAATAAAGTGTATAACTCCAGGTGATGTAAGCACACTGCAAATGTATATCAATCAAAGTCCAAGCTAGCAGGTAAGTGCAATGGGTCAGTTGTTGTGTGCATACTATTCCACATTTAGGGTCCAACAAACAAATACTGCACAGAACAAGTATGAAGCAGTGAAAGTGTAAGCAGTTGCAAGAATGTAACCACAAAAGTCAACACCAGTATCTCTAATGAAACTACATTCCTAAGGAACAAAGGCATAGAAGAGGGCTGCTAATCTCAAAGCCAGCATTCTGAGAATTAAAAATTACCTGATAGTGAAACTGCAAATGCTAAATAGGCAAAAAGTCAAACATTTATGGCTAGCCAGGTATCATCAATGCCACACATCAATCTCATTTTCCCCATTTTTAAGTGGGGGTTGAAGTTTTGCAACAAATTTTAATAGTAAGCAAAGGAACCCAGCCTAATATGAGGACAGCCTGCCTCAGTCATGGTAATATTTCCGGAGATCCATCACTTGATTGTGACTGGACTGTCTGTCGCTGTCATCATCACTGTCATAATGACAGAGTTGGGGGCAGTGGAATCACCTGTGCAGCTGGACACAGATGCAGCAAGCTAGACCCAGACGAATGGGTAAAGTTGGCAGTACAGCAACATGGTGCACATGACTGCACTTGTGCTTGTCCATTATCTAGAACTTCTAGAACTTGATATGCAGCCAGGTGCTCTCCATTTACCATAATACATGATCTAGAGTGCTCTAGGTGATCACCAGCTGTCCAGAATGGGTGCCTGTGACTACAGTGGTGATTGCCTTCTGTCATAGCTTTCAAACTCTGAGAATTATATATCATAGCAGTGACCTTTAAAACTTATGCTAGAGGGTAAAAAAATGAACAGTTTCTTATTTTTCACAATAAAAGGTCTTCATATGTAGACCCTATATAGTTAGTGATAGCGAATCTTTGCTTAAACCTAGTTTATTTTAATAAGGTATATAGCCATATAGAGATCTGAATTTATGAAGAAAATCCATAAGCATAGGAGGAACAAGGAGGAATTTGAGGGCTAAATTTAAAAGTGCTGTGCTTATGTTATAGGTTCATAAGCTCATAGGTGTGTACTAGGCTAATGGCCCTGGAGCCTTTACAACCCTAGCCAATAGGATTACCCTGGCATCGTCCTACCTGACCTTAGTTCCTTGTGCCTCTGTCGAGTAGAGCTACTGGAGTGATTCCCGGGGTGAATTTTCTATTTCCCATCCACTCATCAAGATTTCTCTTAAAAAGAGGGCCAGTGAGGTGCTCTGCTTGACATGAATGGGAAGTTGCTTCCATAGCATATACAGTCTCTGGGATATGAAACAGCAGATTCTGTTGATTGTGGTAATGAGGTTGAGGTCTCTGGAGCATGTTGTACAGAAGGATTGGGATTTCTTTAGATGTAGCATTTCTAACAGAGCTGGGTCAGACATGGCTTTGTATGTCAAGCAGAGATCGCCTCTAAGTAGGCGATATGAGACAGAGAATTGTTGGAGTTTTTTGAGTCTGTCCATATAGGACAAGTGTTTAAGGCCTAAGATCCTCTTTGTGAGGTACTTTTGTGCCTCTCCAGTTGTTGCAGGTGTCCAGTGAGGTACATGCCAAATGGGGCATTGTGCTCAATGACTGGCCTAATGAGAGAAGAGTAGAGCGAGACAATGACCTCTTTCTTCCTGGATGCAAAACTCTTAGTAATGAGATGTGCCACATAGAAGGACTTTCTGACCACAGTGGCAATGTGGTGGTCAAAAGAGAGGTTGCTGTCAACTTATGTTCCTAGATCTCTTATAATGCCTTCTGCGTTCACTGGACTACCATCGAAGTGGTAATTCAAGAGAACCAGGTTTTTTCCAAGGAGGATGACGACACATTTTTTGGCATTGTGCTTAAGGCCATGGTTCTGCCACCAGTCGTTGGTCTCACTGAGGCCTTTCTGTAGGATGTCAACATCACTTGGGGAGTTAATTATAGCTCCCAACTTGCAATCATCTACAAACTTTGTCAGCCAGAGTCCCTTTGTGTTGGCCTGGACTTCAGAGAAGTAGATATCAAACAGAAAAAGACCCAGGACTGAACCCTGTGGGACTCAACTCTTGACTGGTCAACAGTCTGACTTGGAGTCAGCTACTTTCACACTGTGGGTTCTATCTGTGAGCCAGTTTGAAACCCACCTAGTGATATAGGGGTTGATGTCTAGCTTAGAGAGTTTTTCTATGATTCCTGAGTGGGGAATGGTATCAAAGGCCTGGGCCAGATCAAGGAAGGCTGTATAAACCACCTTGCCTTCATCCACACCTCTGGTAACTGACTTAAAGAAGTCGACCAAGTTAAGCAGGCATGACAACCCTTCACAAAGCCAAACTGTGTAGGATCCAGAGTTTCAAGATTCCCTAAATCCTTGTTTATTAGGTCCATGATGATGTATTTCATAGCTTTGCATATCAGACTCATCAGGCTAATGGGATAATAGTTCCTGGGGTCTGTAGCCACTCCTCTCTTGTGGAGAGGGATGACTGTAGCAGTGCACCATTCGGTAGGGACAAAGACTGAGGTGAGGCTGTGATTAAACAGGGCATACAGGTTAGGTGCCAGTTCACTCTGTAATTCATATAGAACACAGCCGGGGATATTGTCAGGTCCCATAGATGCTGTATTCATGGCCTTGGACAGTGCTGTTTTAACCTGTGCAGCAGTAATACTGGGTGCCTGGCAATCTACTGGTATTGTGATTGTCCTTTAGGGGGTAGAGAGGGGTAAAGTTGGCACTGAATCTGTCATCCAGTATATTGTTATTATCTGTTGGCTCATTATAGAAGGTACCATTGTGCACTAGCTCAGAGCAAATCTGGGTATTGCCATGGAGATTCTTTGCATAACTATAGAAGGCCTTGTGGTTGTCTTTACTATCTGCTGCAATTCTGTTTTCATAGCTAGATTTAGAGGATTTGATGAGGGATCTCAACTTTGTGTTGAGGCTGATAAGGGAGTTTTTCCAGTCTTGGGACTTCACCTTATTCCTCATCAGTTTCCTCCTTCTGTTGTAGAGTTTGTTTATGGCAGGGGACAACCAGAGTGGCTTCCTTTTTTTTTTTGAGGAGAGTGACTTGGTTCTATTGGGTATGGCAAGATCCATGCATTTCTGTATGTGTTTGTACAGTGCATTGGTGTATGATTTGGCAGTCATACAACTATTCCCCTTTTGCATGGGTGCCGTGAAGTTAGCCACCTTAGCTTTTAGAAACCCAAAGTTAGCTTTGGAGAGGTTTGTCATGGTGGTTACCTTTGTGGCGGGGGTGGGAGGGATGTGGATTTCCAAGGTGATTAGTTTGTGGTCAGATGTAACCAGGGAGGAGTTGACTATTGCTGTAGAGCAATGGTCGCCCATGTTAGTAATGACCAGCTCAAGAATGTTGCTAACTCTAATGGGGGTAAGAACAAGCTGGTCCAGGGCATTGGAATTAATGAATTCCAGAAATCGTTGGGCAAGTGTATTGGTACATGAGTAGTTTTCCCAGTTAATAGAGGTGTAGTTGAAGTCACCCAGTATGAGACTGTTAGGATGAATCCTAATATTCTCCAGGAAGATTAGGAATGTGGAGTGTGAGTCTTGGGACATGGTTGGGGACCTATAGCAGGCTATGACCTGAATTGCTGTCTTACCCAGTGTTAGCTGCACCTGAAGTATCTCAGATGCATTATGTTGGGCTACCAGTCTGGAGGTGTGCACATCCTTTATAAATATGGAAACACCACCACCTTTGGAGCTTCAGTCCAAGTTCTGAGGCCGAAAGGTGTGAAATGAGTTATAGTCTGGTAGTGCAGGGGTGCTTTCTACTGCCTTGAACCAGGTCTCTGTTACAGCACAAATGTCGGTGTTCTCCATTTTAAGGAGTGCTTCAAGTGAGTGCATTTTGAGATTTAGACTTCTAGCATTGAGCAGCATGACCCTCAGATTGCATTTGTTTGTAGCTGTTATGGTGGTAATTTGGTCTTTGGAACACTGCCTAAAAAAGACACTATAGGGGTGGCAAGAGCCTTGGCCAGTATCTGGAAGCCCACAGGTGACTGATGCAGGCTATCTCTGGCAAAGTACCGAGCTCTGTCAATCATGTCATCCCAGGCAGTCAGATACTAGATCCCCTTAGAATTACATCAGACACTTAGCCAATTCTTGAAATCAATAATTTTCTGCTTGCTTGCTTTTATAGCGAGTGGTATGCCCTCAGTAATCGTTTGGGTATGATACCTTACTTCCCTTCCCATAATCTAGATATCCACATCCACATCCACAACTGACCACCATGGCTCTTCAGATATGCTTCCCATTGAAATCTCATTTGCTCCATTTAAGTACTGGGATGCAAAACTGTACACCAAACTGCTAACTGCACCTCCATTTGTAAGACTGTTTCTGCTTCCTTATTCATTTTTGCCACCGTTCATGCCAGAGATGATTCTAGTGATCAAAAAAGCACAAACAGGCAATAAAATATTGGTGGCAAGTTTATAATGGCAAGCAATATGAAAAAATAAATGCATAACATAATGCAGGCACATAGCACATGCCACCAGCTGCAAGAACCAAGAAATATGGAGAAGTAACTTCACTGCATATAAGAGGTGCTCTTCAGTACTGCGGCAGCACATAGCCTTACATTTCATGCATGTCTCTCCACACTGATATTATAGAACATGCATTTGACTGCACATAACCCAGAAACAATAAGGAATAAAGCAAGCACCAAGTTCTAGATGAACACACAGCTCACGGCTACATGATACTGTTTGTGACAAACCACAAAGCCACCAAAGAGCATCCATGTGTGCGTGCACATTCTGCACTCATGTGCCATGTTAAGTAGGATGAAACATAATCTGCTGTGGAACTGGTCACACTGACAGACATGTTTCATTATGTGTATATGTATATATATATATATATGGGTCTACTTCTATTCGCTGACAGCCCATTTCACTGAAACCCATTTGGTCGACAGCTCATTTCATCGACAAACATTCTAGGTGGGGGGCTGCGCCCCCCACACCCCCCAATGCGGGGGGCTGTGCACCCCACACACCCCCAACTATATATAACAACTCCACAGTCGCACAACAGTGGGGAGGGGGGCAAAACCCAGGTTTTTGCCTTGAATACTTTTGTCAATGAAATGAGCTGTCGACCAAATGGGTTTCAGTGAAATGGGCTGTCAGCGAATAGAAGTAGACCCATATTTATATATATATATATATATATATATATATATATATATATATATATATATGGAAGCGCTACAGAATCCTGAAAGCCCAAAATCCTGAAGCCCAAAATCCTAAAAGTTCAAAATCCTGAAAATTCAAAATACTGAAAACTTAAAATCCTGAAAACACACAGGATACAAACACTTACTATATTCCACTACAAGTACATACAGAAACATATTACTCTTCAATTATATGCAGGTACAATTATATGCACCCCCCCATGTGGGGGGCTGCGCCCCTCACACCCCCTGCTACTTAAATATATCAACTCAGAGATTGCACTTCACCACACTAAGTGCAATCTTGGAGTTGATATATATAAGTAGTAGCGGGTGGAATGCAGCCCCACGTGGGGGGTGCAGGGGGCTTGCCCCTCTGCTTATACTTGCAAAACAGTAATATAGTTTGTGTTTTATTTCTTTTGCATGTACTTGTGCTGGAATAAGTATCCTGTGTGTTTTCAGGATTTTGTGTTTTCAGTATTTTGAGTTTTCAGGATTTTGAACTTTCAGGATTTTGGTCTCAGGATTTTGGGCTTCAGAATTTTGAGCTTTCAGGATTCTGTAGCGCTCCCATATATATATATATATATATATATATATATATATATATATATATATGTGTGATTGTGTGTGTGTGTGTGTGTGTGTGTGTGTGTGTGTGTGTGTGTGTGTGTGTATACCAAACACTGAGACATACAAACAGACAGACATATAGAATAAGGACTCACTTGTTGCATAAGAGTCTTAACACTGAGACAATAACAATGCAATAACCAGTTCTGTGTGCTACAGGGGCTGTGTTGATTCACCAATAGTAATTTCAGTGAACATAAAAATTTCAGGTTAAACTCATCAAGACTGCTTCAGTGGTAGTGGGGTTTTCAGCTTTCTCCACTGTTGTGATACTTTGGAGTCAGTATATATTAGTTCATGGCTATCCCCCCCCAACATGGGGGTATAGCGAACAAAGACTGTCGCCAAGGTTTACTGAAAGTAGTTCAGTGAATTCCTCAAAGACTCTTTACCTTCCCTAAAAATCACTGTCATTGTCAGTCTATTGACATGAAATCCATAGCATATATATGTTTTAGTTTATACGTGCTTAAATTCATATAACACCAACAGGGTAGAAATAAAACCGAAACCCCCTGTAACATAAGTGATAGACTCATGTCAGCAACAGAGATGCTATTGATTTGTCTTGGTACACAATTTTCAATATGCATTACAGATGGCAAATACCACAAATATTAATGGGACAGCACATGCATGTTGAGGCAGTCATGCCTGATAGACACAAGTCACAAAAAGATAAATTCATTTCCAGTTAAAAACACCAGTGAACTAGTACTCTCAAGAGAATGTAAGATCATGCAGAAAACATAAATGACATATCTAGATGATGGATAAGATAAGGCAAAAACACAGCAACATACAAGCACCAGGTGCATTTCAATGGCTTGGTGCTAAATGCAACTGTGCCTTGCACGGACAATTAACATTAAGACAAATGTGTGTATAATGCACATGTTGCAGAGATTGTTTCTAGTTATTATGTAACTTGTTATGTGTGTAATGCACATGCTGTAGAGATTGCTTCTAGTTATTATGTAAATTATGTGTATAATACACATGCTGCAGAGATTGCTTCTTGTTATTATGTAACTTATGTGTATAATGCACATGCTGTAGAGATTGCTTCTAGTTATTATGCAACTTGTTATGTGCATAATGCACATGCTGCAGAGATTGCTTCTAGTTATTATGTAGCTTGTTACGTATATAATGCACATGCTGCAGAGATTGCTTCTAGTTATTATGTAACTTATGTGTATAATACACATGCTGCAGAGATCGCTTCTAGTTATTATGTAACTTGTTATGTGTATAATGCACATGCTGCAGAGATTGCTTCTAGTTATTATGTAGCTTGTTACGTATATAATGCACATGCTGCAGAGATTGCTTCTAGTTATTATGTAACTTGTTATGTGTATAATGCACATGCTGTAGAGATTGCTTCTAGTTATTATGTAACTTATGTGCGTAATGCACATGCTGCAGAATTTGCTTCTAGTTATTATGTTACTTATGTGTGTAATGCACATGCTGCAGAGATCGCTTCTAGTTACTATGTAACTTATGTGCATAATACACATGCTGCAGAGATCGCTTCTAGTTATTATGTAACTTGTTATGTGTATAATGCACATGCTGCAGAGATTGCTTCTAGTTATTATGTAGCTTGTTACGTATATAATGCACATGCTGCAGAGATTGCTTCTAGTTATTATGTAACTTGTTATGTGTATAATGCACATGCTGTAGAGATTGCTTCTAGTTATTATGTAACTTATGTGCGTAATGCACATGCTGCAGAATTTGCTTCTAGTTATTATGTTACTTATGTGTGTAATGCACATGCTGCAGAGATCGCTTCTAGTTACTATGTAACTTATGTGCATAATACATATGCTGCAGAGATTGCTTCTAGTTACTATGTAACTTATGTGCATAATGCACACGCTGCAGAGATTACTTCTAGTTATTATGTAACTTGTTATGTGCGTAATGCATGTGCTGCAGAGATTGCTTCTAGTTATTATGTAACTTATGTACATAATGCATATGCTGCAGAGATTGCTTCTAGTTATTATGTAACTTGTTATGTGTGTAATACACATGCTGCAGAGATTGCTTCTAGTTATTATGTAACTTATGTGTGCAATGCACATGCTGCAGAGATTGCTTCTAGTTATTATGTAACTTGTTATGTGTGTAATACACATGCTGCAAAGATCACTTCTAGTTACTATGTAACTTATGTGCATAATGCACATGCGGCAGAGATTGTTTCTAGTTATTATGTAACTTGTTATGTGCATAATGCACATGCTGCAGAAATCGTTTCTAGTTAATATGTAACTTATGTGCATAATGCACGTGGCAGAGATTGTTTCTAGTTATTATGTGACTTGTTATGTGCATAATGCACATGCTGCAGATATTGCGTCTAGTTATTATGTAACTTGTTATGTGCATAATGCACATGCTGCAGAGATTGCTTCTAGTTATTATGTAACATGTGCGTAATGCACATGCTGCAGAGATTGCTTTTAGTTATTATGTAACTTGTTATGTGCATAATGCACATGCTGCAGAGATTGCTTCTAGTTATTATGTAACTTATGTGCATAATGCACATGCTGCAGAGATTGCTTCTAGTTACTATGTAGCTTTTTATGTGCATAATGCACATGCTGCAGAGATTGCTTCTAGTTACTATATAACTTATGTGCATAATGCACATGCTACAGATATCACTTCTAGTTACTATGTAACTTATGTGTATAATACACATGTTGCAGAGATTGCTTTTAGTTATTATGTAACTTGTTAGTTAGTTCGATATAAAGTAAAAAAATGCATGCACGCATTCATTGTACCCATTGAGCACAGTGACAATTTTTTTTTCTCTGTATTGTATGTATACCCTTGTCCCTGCTGATTGAGTCGGTACCTAAGTTGCCCAGTGGTCTGCGGTGGTGGTGCTGCAGTAGCGTTGTCACCTCACAGTAAGATGTTGTTCTGTTCGATTCCTAGATAGAGCGTCTTCTGTGTGGAGACATGCATGAATGGGCGTACCTTCATTGATGGTTGTACGTCAGGGCTGGCAACTCAGCATGTAAAAATCTACTGCCAATCATTAGTGGACCGGAGTTCTGCTGTGGCGACCCCTAACCGGGAAAAGCTGAAAGACACAACAACAACAACAACAACCTAAGTTGTCCAGTCATATCCCATAGGCTACTTTTTCATTCCTCTGCAAGGTGACAGCCACCATCGCTCATTACTTCTCTTATTGTGCAAAAGCTAGCCTAGTCATGATGGTCACCGAGGCAGCAATGAAAGCAGTGTTTAAACTTCCATAACCAGTTCCCATTGGTGGGGTTGTAAGCACCTGCTTTAGTAAGGAAGCCATCCACACCCCTCCAATGTGAAATATGGGCTGCTGCACATGCACCCTCAAGGGCTGCTGTCACCAGTTGGGTCGGTCATGTCTACATCCCTCCTGCACCTCAACTTTCTCTGGGAAATGGCCCAGTGCTTTAATCCAGGGATGGGTGAAATCAGAAATGGCTGAGCTTTTTCCACTCCTCACCCTGTTTCTGACAATGACAAATTCAAATTCAGGTCATCTGTGTTGTAGTCAGGGTTTTATCTCTCTGCACTGTGCGGGGGCTAAGTTAGCAATATTTTAGGACTATATTTATTATTGCATTTATGTTATCTCTATATCTTACAGAATGTGGGTTTGCCTTTTTATTTAGTACCTCCTGTTATTTTTCCAGTGGTGATTTACTATTTTTGTGTAGTGCACAATGTACTGCATGCAGATATAAACAACTGATAACAGTAATTTCACTGATATCTATGTGACAAACACATCATTTCCATCTGTTATCCAATAGACTGAGCTGAAGAAGCTGAAAAAGCCAGCTTGTACTAAGGTCTTAGTTTCATTAAATTGTATTCTCTATTATTATTCTGGGAGTGGACCACTTTTTTCCTGGTAAGTCTTTCAGTGGCATCGATTTGATAAAAAGTCTCTGCCCTTGTACATTCAGCATTCTCAAATCACTGTATTTATGGTCCTGCAATATCTCTGCATTGTACATGCATGCATTTAAATTTCTGCCTTGTGGTTCAGGTCAGTGCTGAAAGTGGACCTTGGATATGCCTTCATATTTAGTGAATGAATCATCAGACAAAATAATTACCCAATTTATATTGCAATGTACTATCTGAAAGCATGTATTGTGCAGTTAGTGTGCACATATTTGTGACTTGTTTTCATAGAATATCTTGGCACCACTGACTCTGGCAAGAAAACTTCACATGGCCTGAAAATGAGGTGATGCTGCTGTTGCTGGAACCACAAACATAGTACATTATAGTTCTTTATGGAGGTGGTGAGCAGAAGCAGAAGACATGGTGTATGAAGACATTTTCTGCATAATGAATGCTGTTTTTGGTCACGTATGCACTGTGCAGACCTTTCACTAGCAGGCCAAGGATATGTTTGAACATGTGCAGTGTTGTGCATGGGACATTGAGGCAGCTAGGCATACAGCTATGAGTCAACACCCTGCCATGCCCTTGAACAGCTTGGAAGAGCTTATGACATCAATGATACATAAATAGTACTATCAGTGCCTCAGCAGGTAGCACATGCTCTCCTTTAAAGATGAAACACCAGAAAAATATGCTAATATTTTGTCTTAGAATGAGAATACTGCTGTCAGTTGTTGTCTCTTATGTTTCATGGGAAATTTAATAAAATATTTGAATAAAAAAAAAAAAAAAAAAAAAAAGACCAGATGAATGTGAATTCTATTCTATCATTAGTTGATTGGATTCATTTTACAGTACTAGCACAGCACTGCAGCATAGGTGTGTGTGTGTGTGTGTGTGTGTGTGTGGGGGGGGGGGGTGAGGGGGTTATTGCTGCATTCCTAAGTGTGCCATCCTTTGTTTGAGACATTAAAACGATGTCCCTCTCTGTATGGTGATAAATCAGGTGGATGTGAAATATTTCACACCACCTAAAAGGTTAGGGGGCCGTCCCCTGAGCCCTGGATAAATTTCCAGTAATTAGTAAGACAGACAGCTTGGGTTTCCTCTGAAAAAAAGCTGTTGGCTTAGTGCAGCAAACCCAATTAATAAAGTATAATATAATTAGTTCATTAATTAACATATGGGATGCATTCAATTTATTAAATTTCATCTCATTGAACTTGTAGCACTGGTGTCACATTCATCAGAGATTTGACTTATGATTTATTTAAAGTGTTCAAATGTTTATTTTATTGCGTAGTAATAGTTTGCCTACACTGAATTTATTGGTATAGAGAGACCAGACGGTATGTAGTTATTATTATTATTTTATTATTAATTATTATTATTTTTATTATTATTATTATTATTATTTTTATTATTATTATTATTATTTGTTATTATTATTATTGTTATTGTTGTTATTATTATTATTATTATTTGTTATTATTATTATTATTGTTGTTGTTATTGTTATTTGTTATTATTATTATTATTGTTATTGTTATTATTAATATTATTACTATTATTATTATTATTATTTGTTATTATTATTGTTATTATTATTATTATTATTATTTGTTATTATTATTATTATTGTAGTTGTTGTTATAGAGCTTGACTGGACTGTATTTGCATGCAGCCTGTATTGACATAAAAAGGAGGAGTATGGGAGGGCAAAGTGTCAGTATATAGCTGAATATATAGTATAAGAACTGTAGTTAAAAAGTATGTGTAACCTGCTCGTTATTTCCTACAACTGCAAATAATTCCTGTTTTTATTAGTTTAAGGGAGCGGTCCCTATCGGGAATACCAGCAGCCATAGTCTCCCTCTCACTATCCTCTATACCATCCATTAATCTAACCTCTAACTCTTCCCCTTGGCTTTCTATTGTTTCCTCTTTTCTCCCTACAACTCTCCCACTCTCCCCCTTGTGATATCTCTATTGATGTTACAAGGAATAACCACTAGAGGGCAGTATAACATTGCGACCTACCAGTTACATTGTTCCTACAAAACAAGTCCTCAAACCTAAACTGTTTTATTCCTGCCTCTGGTACCACCTTACTCACTCCTTGTCTCTCTAAATTTATTCTTTTCTTTCTTCCCTTCTCCCCACTGGTAAGCCCCTGGCCTCCTCGTATACCTTACCTTGAACTTACCTTCTCAATCTCTGATTGTTTTCCTCACAACCTGCCTTCTTACTCCACTACTTGGCTCTAACTGCAGACCAATAGCAATATTACCCCCATTTGCTAAAATATTAGAAAAATGTATTCACCATCAATTAATGACACATCTCACGGATCAAGGGCTCCTATCTCATACACAACATGGGTTTCGGCCAGGACATAGCACAACCACTGCCCTGCTAGTATTCATAGATACCATTAATCACAACAGGAATAATGGTAAGCTTTCTTCAGCCCTCTTCCTAGACCTATCAAAGGCCAGGACATAGAACAACCACCGCCCTGCTAGCATTCATAGATACCATTAATCACAACAGGAATAATGGTAAGCTTTCTTCAGCCCTCTTCCTAGACCTCTCAAAGGCATTTGACATGGTCAACCATGAAAAATGAATCTCCCATCTTGTAAGCCTAGGCTTAGATAACTCATCAGTCTCCTGGTTTAAAAACTACCTCAACAATAGACAACAGGCAGTACTATGGAATAATAACTTGTCTCCACTCTTACCTGTAACACTCGGAGTACCACAGGGATCTATACTGGGCCCCTGCTGTTCTCAATTTTTACAAATAATCTCCACTCAGTTGCAAAAGTTTCAAGCCTCATACAATATGCAGACGATTCAACTATAATATCTAATGCCCCTACTTTACCTGACCTCCACAAAAAGATCCAGGATAACTTTCACTCAGTGGAAACATGGCTCACTGAGAATGGCTTGTTACTCAACCCTAAAAAAAACAAGCTCCTGCTATTTTTATCCCTCAACTTCAACTGCCCCCACCTGCACCTTTACTATCCACTCTAATAATGGTACCCCCATACCACCTGAAGCCCAGACAAAACTACTAGGTATTACTATTGACAATAAGCTCAAATTTGATGTACATGTTAATCTGGCCATTAAAAATACTAACAAAAAGCTAGGCAGCCTCTACAAACATAAAGCATTCCTGACCCATAATGCTAGAACTACAATTGCACGTACACACCTTCTCTCAATACTACTGTATGCCTCACCCATCTTGATTAACTTATCCAAAACAGAGATCAATAAAATGACAACCTGCTACAATCAGATAGCTAAATTTGCCAACAACAGCTCCTACAGAACACATCACTGCCTAAACCTAAAGCAATTGGGCTGGACGGAACTACCTTACTTATTTATAGTCAGCTGGCTACTATTCACAAGATACTCTATCAACAAAATATGTCACCTTCACTGGCTAACATTGTCCAACAATATTCTTGTCCTAGGCAACTCCGCTCAACTGACAAATTACAGTTAGCTGTCACTAGATCCAACAACCATGCTGGAGACTCCCTTTACTCTTCTTATGTGGCCAAAATCTGGAACTCCCTGCCTA
Source organism: Protopterus annectens (assembly GCF_019279795.1). Classification (NCBI taxonomy): domain Eukaryota; kingdom Metazoa; phylum Chordata; order Ceratodontiformes; family Protopteridae; genus Protopterus; species Protopterus annectens. Next base: position 79,855,843 of record NC_056745.1, on the reverse strand, counting down.
CATCCTTATCCCTGATTATCTCACTACCTATATTTAAAAAAGCTATCTACAACTACCTCAGCAACAAATGGTTATGTCCCTGTTCAACTCCAGACTAATACCGGATCCACTCCAGTACTATTGTAACCATTGTCCTACACTAGAGTCCTATCTGTTCCATGCATATAAATGTATACCACATCAAAGGTATGATAACATACATATAACAGTGTTAGTATGAACAATGTAAAACTGTTTATGACTATTGTAAACTGTATCTGTCTGTAGTTTATACCATAAGTGTCTGTAGTTTATACCTATAAGTGTCAATAACTAGATACCCTAATGGATCTAGATGAAATATGTAGCCAAGTTTATCTGTAAGTTCTGTAAAAATTGTCTTTTTGGAGCATTTCTCCCCGGGCCTCCACTGAAAATGGACATATATCCAGCTGGACTATCCCGGTTAACAAATGTAAAATAAAATAAATAAAAATAAATAGTGGTACTTACCTCTTGTCATGGTCAGTGGCCACTGTAATGTATTTTGTGTATAACAATCGGAGAAGGGGTGGTGAAGTCTTCCTATACTATATATTCAGGTACCTTTTCATATCCTAATTAATGCATTGGTAGGTACACTCCATGTTGCAGAGTTGTAGCTAATGCTTTACTGTTGTTATACACACTCATTTTTGTTTCTTTATTACGTAGATGATTATAACAGACAAATCAGAAGGTTTCTCCCATGAAGAGTCTATGTTCTTCAGCCATGGCTCTTTTGGATATTGTTATCCTAATATTTTGAGCCAGGAAAGTCATCTTATGCTGGTCATCAATGGATTTGTTGTCAGTATGGAAAAAGAAGTAGATGCAAAACATTACTGTAGTGTAAATGCAAACTCAGGGAAATGAGTCACAATATTATTATAATCATACTGTGTTTTATGCATCACAATATTATTATAATCATGCTGTGTTCCATGCATCAAGATATTATTATAATCATACCATGTTCCATGCATCACGATATTATTATAATCATGCCGTGTTCCATGCATCACAATATTATTATAATCATGCCGTGTTCCATGCATCACGATATTATTATAATCATGCTGTGTTCCATGCATCATGATATTATTATAATCATGCTGTGTTCCATGCATCACAATATTATTATAATCATGCTGTGTTCCATGCATCATAATATTATTATAATCATGCTGTGTTCCATGCATCATGATATTATTATAATCATGCTGTATTTCATGCATCACGATATTATTATTATAATCATGCTGTGTTCCATGCATCATGATATTATTATAATCATGCTGTGTTCCATGCATCACAATATTATTATAATCATGCTGTATTCCATGCATCACAATATTATTATAATCATGCCGTGTTCCATGCATCACAATATTATTATAATCATGCTGTATTCCATGCATCATGATATTATTATAATCATGCTGTGTTCCAAGCATCACAATATTATTATAATCATGCTGTGTTCCAAGCATCACAATATTATTATAATCATGCCGTGTTCCATGCATCACAATATTATTATAATCATGCTGTATTCCATGCATCATGATATTATTATAATCATGCTGTGTTCCAAGCATCACAATATTATTATAATCATGCTGTGTTCCAAGCATCACAATATTATTATAATCATGCTGTGTTCCATGCGTCACAATATTACTATTATAATCATGCTGTGTTCCAAGCATCACAATATTATTATAATCATGCTGTGTTCCATGCATCATGATATTATTATAATCATGCTGTGTTCCAAGCATCACAATATTATTATAATCATGCTGTGTTCCAAGCATCACAATATTATTATAATCATGCTGTGTTCCATGCGTCACAATATTACTATTATAATCATGCTGTGTTCCAAGCATCACAATATTATTATAATCATGCTGTGTTCCAAGCATCACGGTATTATTATAATCATGCTGTGTTCCATGCGTCACGATATTATTATAATCATGCTGTGTTCCAAGCATCATGATATTATTATAATCATGCTGTGTTCCATGCATCACGATATTATTATTATAATCATGCTGTGTTCCATGCATCATGATATTATTATAATCATGCTGTGTTCCAAGCATCACAATATTATTATAATCATGTCGTGTTCCATGCATCACAATATTATTATAATCATGCTGTGTTCCAAGCGTCACGATATTATTATAATCATGCGGTGTTCTGCAGGTGAAGAGCTTCAGATCAACATAGCATTTCCATCCATACCACTCAGTGATGGAGAAATAGCAGATAGTGGCAAATATTAAGCCACTCTGTGATGCTGTTGAGGACACTGTGGCATGCAGGTCATGTAACTCTGCACCTGATATCCCTTCATGATGGCAATAACACAACTGCCTAAACTGGTCCAGACAGAGACAGTTTTAAGCATCACTTCTGGATCTGAGTGACCTATGATGTAGGACTAATTAAATCTGGCCTTAAAAAGGGACAGCTGTATTTCATAGAGTAAAAGCTTGTGGTATTACAGTTCTGGTTTTGGTAAATTAGAAACATTTGTTAAGTCTTTTTGGATAGCAGATGGGACATTTTCCTAGATGAGTAAATGTTGCATACTGTTGAATTCTCTACATGGATTCCTGGACATATATGGATGTTTGAAAAGCATTCTACCTCTGTTTATGTCTACTAAATCTAAATGGGCTTATAATTTGTTTTGCCTACAATTTGCTTTTGAACCTTGTGTTTGAACTTTTTAATACCTTATCTTTGCATCACTTTCTTAGGTATGTGTTATGTGGAGTACGTATCACTTCACCTAAAACTCAATTCACCTAAACTCATTTCATCAAGACTATATCACCTAAAGTTCATTTCACCTAAAACTCATTTCACCTAAACTCATTTCACCAAGACCATTTCACCTAAAACTCATTTCACTGACAAGTAGTACAATAAGGCAAATAAATGGTATATGTCCTTTTCCCCACTGTAGTGCGATCCTGGTGTTAGTATATATATATATATATATATATATATATATATATATATATATATATATATATATATATATATAGTTAGGGGGTGTGGGGGAAGTAGATCCCCACTTATTTTGATTTTATGTTGTCTGGTTTTGTTTTAAATTATTTGGTAAAAGCCAACTAGGTGGGGGCCTATGCCCCCACACCTCCCCTTACTATATATACTAACACCAGGATCACACTACAGTGGGGAAAAGGACATATACCTTTGATTTGCCTTATTGTACTACTGTCAGTGAAATGAGTTTTAGGTGAAATTAACTTTTGGTGATTTGGTCTTGGTGAAATGAGTTTTAGGTGAAGTGATACGTACCCGTTATGTGATTTTGAATGTGATGCTATAAAAACCATGTGAGCCAATGTCCGTTCAACAGTACCAAAGGAGTAACTTTTCACTTACATCAGCTAGTGTGGAAGTAAATTCAGCAATCTACATTAGCACCATTGTATGACACATCAGTTTTATTTCCAGCTGGAGAATCAATTTTGTTTGTCCTTTTCGGAACAGCATGTCTTTGCATGTTATAAGGACCTTGAGAGCTATTTATTTGACTCTTGTCTTTGAGGTGTTGTCATTTTTTGAGGAAACCTATTTGTATGTACATTTCAGAAATATGACACCAGGCAAGTTGAATATGCAAGATTTCCACCATTGTGTTTTTTTTTTTTTTTAATTTTGGCACGCCAGACTAACTCCATATCATCTACTACAAACAAAATTATATTTAGTCCTTGCACTGCAGATCATGCTGTGTCCTTTCTAAATGCTTTTCTGAAGATGGTGCCTTTATGGGAGCATTGGTCACAGAGCAGAAGCGATGTCACAGTTTGTGTTGTTGTTGTTGTATAATAAGTGGTACTCTTCTTAGATAACCTAAAAAGTGGAACATGAAGCTGAAGCTATCATCTGGTGCCACAGATTACAGCCTCCATTTTCCCTTATGGATTTCCTTAAGGCATTATCTATAACATTTCATTTCTTGAAGCTCATGCTCTGCAGTTTTGTGTATAATTAATTTTATATCATATACAGAGATGCTCTAGGCTGAATCAAATTTAAAACTGTTTTTGATGGTTATTGGTTACAGCTATCTATGAGTTATTTTTCTATATCTTGACTTATAAACTTTTATTTATTTATTATTTATTGACTAGGTTTTTCTTTTTTCTTTTTGTGCATTTACTTTTTGTTGGTCTGTTGTTTCTGATAATCAGTGAGTTTTGGATGAAAGGTAACTCTATGAGTCACAAAAAGATTTTACCACTGCAGCTGATAGACTACGTGGCCAGATTTTCCACTAATCCATTATTTTGTTTTTAATGATTATAGTTTCATAGATTAGTACTAGGCTAACTGCCCATGTGGGTCATTTTAAGACTAGGTAATTATTCCATGTGGGAATCAAATCCTGCACCTTGTGTCTTTAAGGCAACCACATGAATTATTATGCCAACCTCCCAAACTTCATGGTGTGTGTGGGGTGTGCAGCTATGTGAAGTGGTCTATGTATAGTGCCTATGTTTCTGATGCAAACAAGTTCAGATCTGCTTTTATAAATGGACAGTCTCATGAGTAGATTTCTCTTGTAGCTTGTCAGGTAAATATCTATGCTCTATTGTAAAGTGGCAGCACATTTATTTGAAGAATTTTAACTGTTTAGTGAGATTCATGTTGGCATTTGTCAGTTTTACAGTATACTTATTTTTTGGCTGTATTTACTTTCAGTTAGTTTAGAGAATCTGGTCTGCTTTGCAAGTAATTCTATTTCCTCATTGGCTAGGTGCAGTTGAAGTTTTCTGTCTTTTTTTCCCTTTATTGTAATTGTTTGCCTTATCAAGAAAGAATTTATTTTTTTTGAGGGGGTAACTTATGTGGTAGTGTTATTTTTGTTAGGTTGCTATTCTTTAATTGTTTGCTGTGTTTACTTTTAATTGTTACATTTGAATGAATGGGAAATCACTTTGTTCTCTTTTTATTTTACTTAGTGTTTTTAAATTAAACTAAGTATAGGTCTGGGTTTAGCATATCATTTTACATGGACTAAGGTATTTTGGAGGTATAGCCTTTTGATACAGCAGTTTGCATAAAGTTACATTTTTAATATTTTAGTAAATGGGAAATGGGGTGTGTTTTTCACCTAGCTCCAGGCCATAAACAGATAAAGCCCTGCATATGGCCAGGGAAGCCTATGTTGGCGTAATAGCCCACATGCCACAGGAGCGGGATAAAGGATGATGGGAGTGAGGGGGTGATATCAGCTTACCTATCCTCTAAGGAGATGGCGGTCTGGTCTGCTTTCCTGCCACTAGCAAGTAAAGGCTTGCAAACAACAAAAGGCATAAGACCACTGGATGTGTGCTTAGTGCTACAAAGCCCTCATTAACATGTGCATTGGGTGGAAGCACACACATAGAGAGTGGAGTAGACCCTTGTTGTGATGTAAGTGCCTATATCAGCCAAGGGACATTAACAGAATCTGTATAGCCTGGCATTTTACTAGGAAATATGTTTAATGCATAATAAATTACATTGCAGATTAATGAAGTTCAAAAGCTAGTATTTTTTTTTTATTATTTTCTTAAATGAAGGGGGTATTTTAGTTATACTTTTGTTTTCCACTGCCAGGTTTGAAGGTATTTTTTGTTTGGAATTTGTTTGCATCCTGCTTCTTGGACCCTTTAAATTTGGGCCCCATCATTTTTGGTGAAAAAACAATGTATGCATACAGTGTCACAAACGATCACACAGTTTACCTGGGAATCCAACAAGTGGAAACGTGCATGTCGTCATTTCCCATTCAGCCCTTCCTGTACTTGCACTAGATGATGTTACACCAGATATGCTAGTGTGTGTGTGTGTGTGTGTGTGTGTGTGTGTGTGTGTGTGTGTGTGTGTGTGCATGCCTGAATGTGAGTGTATGTGCTTGTTTGTGTGTTTGTGCGTGCACCTGTGTGAGTACTGTGTGTGTGCATATATGTGTGCATGCATGTGCTTATTTTTGTGTTTGTGCATGCATGTGTGTGTGTGTCTGTGTGCTTGAGTGCTTGTATGTGTGTGTGTGTGTGTGTGTGTGTGTGTGTGTGTGTGTGTGTGTGTGTAGGTGAGTGCATATGTGTGTGTGTGTGTGTGTGTGCGTGTGTGTGTGCTTGTGTGTGTGTGTGTGTATGTGCGTGTGTGTGTGTGTGTGTGTGTGTGTGTGTGTGTGTGTGTGTGTGTGTGTGTGTGTGTGTGACATTGCTTGTGTGTAAATGTGTGTGTGTGTTTGTGTTTCTGTCTGTAGCCTTCAAAAGTATCTTGCTAACAGTATGCTCCTGTAGATCGCTGATTAATTTTTCTTCATGCAAGCTATACTTTTGCTATACTGTACATGAAATGTTGGTGACATATGGGCAGGTGTTGAGTTTTACCACAGCGGTGGCTGTTTCTGTGTTAGTGCAGGTTGCCAATACTATTTACCATGCAGATGTAGTGAGCAGGATTGATTACAAGGTAATGCAATTTTGACACTGGATTCAACAAACACAATACAGGAGGCATTATTGTTGGATACCTCAGAGGCCTCCGCAGCTGTGCAAGAGACCTCTTTGCATACAGGCATTATTAGCTTGACTTACACAGTGGTGCAACAATGCTCTGCAAACAATGTCACGTGTGGTAAGAAATCTCCATAAAGTTGTCAAAGTGCTCCTGCATCTATGCAGCAGTGTCCTTATCCTGCCTTAGTGACATAGCTAGTAGCCCATAAAGATGACATGGAAAAAGACAGGGATGTACATAGGGATCATAGACTGGAAGAAATATGGGATCTACCCTTGCCAGTGCAGCCCCACAAGTGCCTTATTTTTTGTACCCCATAGTCTTACAGTAATGCTTGCTAGGACTAAGAGATTAATGTCTGAGCATATGAGGATACTGGTAAAGATGACAACTTGTGGATTAAAAAGAGGAATGTTCTTGTTTATAATACAAGAATCATATGAGCATAATTTATGAACCTTGACACCTGTTGTTTGCAATTTGATTTGTTCACAATCTGCTTGATGCATATGTGCACACTGCATGAGCCAGTCTGTTCAACGGAATGTCCATGTCAGCATTTTTGTATGTGCAGTGGTCATTCAGTCATGCCCTTGTCTCCAATCCAGTGAGCCCATTGTTGGCACCATGCATACCACATTGTGGTCAGCCCCCCGATCAGGTGGCGGATCATGCCATTTTACTCCACATTTGGCATTACGGATCCTAAACTAGCCACACCTGTTTGGCCAGCAAGCCCTATTATTAAATATACTGGTTATCTGGATAGTGGACATCAGACTAATAAATCAACATATACTGAGTTGTAGCTGTCACTGAACTATTACTGTGTGGACATCATGTTTATCTGCAGGACTGCTGCATAGTTTGCATGTCATAGACATTGCTTTGCACCAGGCATTGCCTTATCACTTCAGCTGAAGTGTACAGTAAAACAGACATCATAAGCACTGGTGTTGGCTGTCTTCTGCTTTGGTGTAAATACGCTGAGTATCCCGTGGATATTATTGTTGAGGTGAGTGGGAATGTGTGATATGAGTCCGATTATTTGTGCTTTGTTGTGATAATATCATGCAGTAATGGACACATCATTACATCCAAGTTGTTTTATCAGCTGTGCATTGAACAACACCCCAAATGTGCCTAGACATCTACCTTAGGCTATAAGTATCTCAAACGGGTCCTATTTAAGTGATCGAAGTTTAGAACTTTGAATTTCATATGGCCAAAACCATATGATCGAAGTTTTAAAACTTTGCACACTTAAATGGAGATCTCCATACAGTGTGAATTGGGAATATTCCCTTTTCCTCATTGTAGTGCGATCTCAGAGTTGGTATATTTTAATAGCGGGGGGGTTGGGGGGCACAGGCCCCAAAGTGGGGGGTGCAGGGGGGGCTTGCCCCCCTGTATATATGTGTTTTAATTTGTTTTTGTTTTTTTTTTTTTTTTAATGTTCGAATTTACAAAACTTTGATCATATGGTCCCGACCATATGAGTTTGAAGTTTTGTAATTTCGTTCATTCAACATAGACCTATCCCAAACACCCATATGTGTCCCTACCCTGGGAATGCATTTCCTCTTTTACAGATGATTCAGAATTGAATATTCATGTTCTTGGCAATGGTTCAAATGAATAACTACTCCTATAATGCATAGGTGTGTATTGGGCATGCCTGTCAGTAGTCAAGAACATTCATTGTATTACACACCACTTTACATACTGACCCACCAGACTGCACTCTGGCATATCCACTGTAATAAGTCTATTCCTCAGGGGAAAGATCCACCATATAAATGTGTCATGGATGTTAGCAGGTTGAGATGCCAAGACTTAACATAAAAGGTACTCTAATGTTTTTATTTTTTATTTTTTTCCACCAGTAGGGAATTTATTGGCCTGGGGGTGCAGTCATTAAAGATGATGTTGAGGATGATGACAATGACTGTGTGAGACTTGGTTGCTGTTGTTGGGAATTGTATATAGTTATCAGTCTCACGATACAGTATATGCTGTACAGGACTTGGAAGGCAGTAAGGAACATTCCTGACTACAGGATTTGGGAGGCAGCAGTCAGGAACATTCCTTCTGTATTTTCCATTTTGTACTGGGTTACATCAGACATGATTATACACAGTGGCATGTAAATGTCTGCTTCTTGTGGTATGAGGTTACCCCATTTGCTATGTGCATTCATGTTCAATGTCCACATATTACACACACAGCCAACACCACATCTGTGTCCAGTTAGTGCTTACTTGTAACCGCTTGAGCTACTTATTAAAGATATGACTGCTTTAGTATATTGTCAGACAAGAAGTACATTATTGTTTGAAACTGAAATATTTTTGCGTATCCATGTGTTGGTGATGTGTGGCTTGTCACTTTCCTCCTGGGCCATCAGCATCCTGCTTCCAGAATAGGCTGTTGGCAGTGTTCTGTGCTTTGATTATGTGTGCTTGTCTGGGAACATTGTGCGTTACCTTGACATTGTTTGCTTTTATGTTTATAAGCATGTTGTGATATTCCATTGGCTGATACAATCATGCATTGAGAGGACACAGTCATGGAAAACATATATACTTCATTTAGAAACGTGGACTACAGCACAGCTTTTGTTATTACAAGTACTTTACAAAGTCCAGCAATATCCAGATAATACTTTATTCTTTAGGGTAACTTTTTGGGAGTCCAGCCTGTAAGTTGAACAAGTCACATTACATTGTACCACTATCCTTAATTAACCCTATAATTCCAACCTTATTTTGAATGTTTAAAATCAGTAGTGTTACTAGAATGACATAGACATAGACAACAAATGTAACCATAGATATTTATATAGGTAGAAAAGACGGACTGTTTTCATTTACTGCAGTTGTTAAACTGATATAACACAGGTTATTTTATCACATTGCAGTTGTTAGAAAGCACACGACTCATAAAATAATTTCTATGCTCATCTTAAATATGATCCATATTTTGTTTCGAATCCAGATATGGAGATACCATGCTTTATGTAGTCAGTGTACTGCTTTGTTACTAAAAATTAAAACGTTTCTAAAAAGTAACATTCCAGGAATTGTTTGCCTCATGATTTTATTAAATTGTGTTTTCATTTAGCAAAGGTGTCAGCAGAGTGTGCTTACTGGCAGCAGAAGAATTCATCATCTGTGCCCTTTGACTCTGTTTTGTAGACGGTATGCCTGTTGCTTGGTAACATTCACTTGAGCAAGGGCAGTGTCAGAAATGATTGCTGTTACAGTGATTTACAATGCCTTGTTATAATAGTAGTTATCCCTTAAATAAGAGTTTTAATGTCAAAAATTGAAATCTTGGGGGCTTAAGTCAATATGTGAGTATTTTAACACCTCTTTGTTTATGCATATATTCTTCTTTGCAGGATATTAGAACATCAAGCTTTCTGTCGGATTTCATGGTTATTGCTGTATTGAATCAACTTGTTGTATTGTAGGCTTATGAACAAACTGTTAGTTTTACTAGTGTAAATGTAGATATTAAAGAAGAGAACATTTGTGTGAGATTAATGCAATATGAGAAACATTTCTGACAGCACCAAATAAAGACTCAGGCTGTTACATCTTATACTTTTTAACCCTTTATGACTGCATTACAGAAACCCATATCATAACAGAGATTTGCTACACTGTTTAAATATTTTTACTGCTCTTATGAGTATTTTATTATATATATTTTACTGCCTACTGATGGAGATGCATTAATTTAAGATGGCATCATGATTCCTAAACATGTAGCACAGCCACAATGTCAGTCCTTGTTGCTATTTTTTAGTGTATCTGTTACACAAACATTGCCTTCATGTTTGAGTTATTAAAGTGCTTAGTACTTAAAGACTTTCTACAATTACACTTGCAACAAAATATAACATTGCAAATATTAAAAAAACAGACAATAAATACAAATATGTAGGGCAGCTGTAGTCTTAAATAGGAAGGATAAAAATGATTAAAATATGTAAAATAACACACACACACACACACACACACACACACACACACACACACACACACACACACACACACATACACATGCACACACACACACACACACACACACACACACACACACACACACACACACACACACACACACACACACACACACACACACACATACACACACCACACACACACAATGTCTTTGACACCATTAGACCAGCTACTGCACAGAAGATAACTAAAGGTGGAGGAGTCTCAATCTGTTCTAAAACCAACCTCACATCTAGACTAGTTTAAGTGTTTGACCCACTGGAACTCATACATGTGCAACTCACCATAAACAAGTTCTCATACCATATCCATACAAGCTACAGTTTCCCCCTCCATGTCCCAGGAAACCCATACTACCTATCTCAATGTACTAGAGACCCTCATCATTCATCCCAATATGATATTCACAGGGGATCTCAACTACCCCTCTATAGACTGGTAATCCTACACCACTTCTAATGCATAAACCAAGTGATTTCTAAACTTTGCTAATACCAATATTCTTGAATAGTCAGCCCATTTTCCTACCAGGGGTACAAACATCCTTGAACTTGTACTCTTAAACATGGAAGGCTAATATTCCTCACTCAATGTAATGTCTTCGCTAGTCAGATCTGACTGTAAGGCAGTATTACGTGAAATAAAAATTAAATCTGGGGATCCAGTGAAATCAAAAACTTTTAGGAGCTATTCCACAGCTAACCTCTCTCTAGTAAGCAACACTTTAGCTATATTCCAGGCACCCCCAAACCTAGTAAACACCATAGCATATGTTGAGCTAATTACAAAATCTTTGTACAGCCATATTGCAGCTGTATAGAGTGAGCTGTGCCCACTCATATTAAGAATAAGGCAAACTCAAAAGGCAAGCCACCCAGATGGAATCATAGTATCAATTAGTTATACAACAAAGAAAAAAAAATCTTGGCCAAATGTCAGACAAACAAAGTCCAACATACTAAAAGCTCCTTGACCAATCTATATAGGCAGCAAAGAGGGTTAATTAATACTTCAAAGGCTAAATTTGAAGAAAATATTCCTTCTCAGGGAAAGGCCAACCACAAAGCTTTCTACAGCTATGTCCGTAACCTCAGGGGAACTACTCAACAATGCACAGAATGTGTTGTAAATGGCATCACCCACACTGAACCAGAGGTCATTCCCAACCTTTTGGCTGACAGGTTCAGCTCAAATTTCTCTCCTGACTCCTCCCCACTGCCTGATATTACAAAGGAAATACAGCATACCACAATCTCCCCAACCATTATTAGGGAACAGGTCATCAGTGCACTTTTAAAGGCCAAAAATACTGCATTGATAAGCCCCAATAACATCCCAGGATGTTTAATAAATAGCATGAAACAAGACCTCCCTGGTCCACTTGAATCACTTTTCAAATGGAGCCTTCAGTCAGGTTTTGTGTCCAAGGAATGTAAGATGGTTAGAGTCATTCCTTTGCACAAAGGAGGTAAAACCACTGATCTAGGCAACTACAGGCCCATAAGTCTTACCAGCCTCATATGTAAGGCTATGGAAAGAATCACCACAGACATAATAATGAGGACATAGGTAACTTGCAAACCCTGGACCCATCACAGTTTGGCTTTGTTAAAGGAGGACCATGTCTATTAAATCTGGTGGACTTTTTTGAGAGGGTCACCAAAGCACTGGATGAAGGTAAGACTGTGCACACAGCTTACCTCAACCTGGCCAAGGCTTTTGATATAATATCACATCATGGAACTCATAAACAAAGACATTGGAGATCTCCAAACTCTGGACCCCACACAGTTTGGGTTTGTAAAAGGCAGATCATGTCTCCTAAACCTGATAGACTTCTTTGAAGCAGTCACCAAAGCCATAGATGAGGGTAAGGTGGTTCACACAGCCTATCTAGATCTCGCCAAGGCATTCAACACCATCCTCCACTCTGGAATTATAGATAAACTCACTAAACTAGGTATAAATCCCTATGTCACAAGATGGGTTGCCAACTGGCTTACTGACAGAACCCACACTGTGAAAGTAGCAGACTCCAAATCAGACTTCAGACCAGTGACAAGTGGAGTACCACAGGGTTCAGTCCTGGGTTCGCTCCTGTTTGGTATCTACTTTTCTGAAGTACAAGCTAACACAGAAGGTCTTTGGCTAACTAAATTCGCAGATGACTGCAAACTAGGAGCCATAATCGAAACTCCTAACGATGTGGACATCCTACAAAAGGGCCTCACTGAGACAGATGCCTGGTGTCAAAGCCATGGCCTCAAGCTCAATGCTGAAAAGTGCATTGTCATCCCCTTTGGTAAAAACTCTGTACCCATGAACTACCACATAGGCGGTAGTCTACTTAACACCGAAAGTGTGATAAGAGACCTTGGGACACAGGTGGAAAGTAGTCTCTCCTTTGATAATTACATTGCCACAGTGGTCAGGAAATCCTTCTACATGGCACACCTCATCACAAAAGGTTTCTCATCCAGAAAAAAAGAGGTCATTGTTCCCGTCTACTCATCACTCATTAGACTCATTATAGAGTACAACGCCCCTTTTGGTATATACCTCACAAGACATCTACAACAACTGGAAAGGCTGCAGAAATACCTCACAAAGAGGATTACTGGCCTCAAACAGATGCTCTACGCAGACCGACTCAAAAAACTCCAGCTTTACTCTGTCGAATATCGCCTACTCAGAAGCGATCTCTGCCTAACATATAAAGCTATGTCAAACCCAGAGCTGTTGGACATGCTCCACTTAAAGAAATCCCAATCCCTCCGAGCTACACGCTCTAGGGACCTAAACCTTGTCACCACAATAAACAGAACAAGCTGGAGGGATAGATTCCTGTCCCAGAGACTTCCCATACTCTGGAACAGACTACCTATCTATGTCAAACAGAACTCCTCATTAGCACTCTTCAAGAAAAATGTTGATGATTGAATGGGTAATAAGAAATTCACCCCGGGGATCACTTCTGTGGTTCTGCTTGACAGGGGCACAGGAAAATAATTTTCTTGCGTGGTAAAAGCCAGGGTACCTTTTTGGCTAGGCTTGTTTAGGCCCTAGGGCCAATAGCCTAGTACCTACCTATGAACCTATGAACCTATATCACTCTCAGGCATTATAGGCAAGTTCACTAATTTAGGTAGAAACCCTTGTATCACCCACTGGATAGCCAGATGGCTCACTGATAGGACCCAAGTGGTCGAAATCGGTGAGGCCACCTCCACCAAGAGGCCAATCACTAGCAGAGTTTCCCAGGGCTCAGTACTGGGCCTGCTCCTTTTTGGCATCTATTTCTCTGAAATGTAAGCAATTGTTAAACATTTGTAGCTGACTAAGTTTGCAGATAATTGCAAGCTTGGAATTATCATTGAATCCCCTACAGGCACTAGCATTCTTCAAGAAGGTCTATCTCTGACTAACAACTAGTGCCAAAGCCATAGTCTTAAACTCAAACCTCAGAAATGCATAATTGTACCCTTTAGGAAGTCAGCCATCCTGGCTAATTACCCTGTTGCGAATATGGCCCTAAGATTTAACCCATTGGTCAGGGATCTGGGTACGCATGTAGACAGTAGCCTTACCTTTGACCACCACATGCCCACAGTAGTGATGAAATCCTTTTATGTTGCACAATTTATAAGTAAGGGTGTGACATCTAGGTAGAAACAGGTCATTATCTCACTGTACTCTGCCTTGATCAGACCAATCATAGAGTATAATGCTCCCTTTGGTATGGACTTGACCAGGAATATGCAGCAATTAGAATGACCTCAGAAGTTCCTTACAAAAACAATACAAGGCATAACAAATCTGCCTTATGCAGAGTTCCTTAAAGCCCCTCCCTCTCCCCAGTCTCCTACAGATTCCTGAGGTGTGATCTATGTCTGGCTTACAAAGCATCGGTAAACCCCACACTTATGAATCTCCTACATATTTGTAAGTCAAAGATCATCAGAAATACAAGATCTAGGGCCTTGAATTTTATCTGCGACTTAAACAGAACATGCTAAAAAGACATATATGTGTCCTAGAGACTGCCCATCCTGTGGAACAGGCTTCCCATCCATGTGAAGCTGATTTTGTCTATTACTCCGTTTAGGCACAACCTAGACCAGTGGATGGGGAATAGGAAATTTACACCAGGCCTGGTACTCATGTCCCTTATAGACAGAGGTAACTTATAAATGCCTGGCCCTCAATGCCCTATTTGGATACAGGACATATATACACATATATATATATATTTAATGTTTAGACCTGCAGATAAGGGTGGTGCCCTGGTAGTGATGGATAGTGACAGGTATGTGAGCTCCATGATTGAGATGCTTTCGGATACTAAGTTTTATATTTCAGTGAGTGTAGAGGTGGCTCAGACACATGTTTTGGGCATTTGGACTATGTTGGAGGAATTAGTTGTGACATCTGTAGTCACTAAGGAGCTCTATGATTTTTTACTTATAGATGAACCCCTCCTACCTGTCATACAGGGTCTCCCCAAGATCCATAAGGATCCAGTTGTGCCTCCTTTGAGACCTATTGTGGCAGGTAGAGGATGGGTCACTGAATCTTTTTCTCTATATGTTGAGAGTTTCTTGCGTCCTATGGTTGATGCGAATTCATTCATTTTACGAGACTCAAAACACTTTCTCATTGATCTGTATGAATATTTAGGCCCCAATGATATGAACGATCACTTATTTTTAGTGACCATGGACGTTCAGTCCTTGTTCACTGTGATACCCAATAGTATAGGTATACAGTATGTACAGGAATATTTGTGTGACCACTCGACACATAGTGATGTATTGATTGATTTGATTACTCTATTTTTAGAAGTGGTATTGGAGAACAATTTGTTCTGCTTTGGGTCAGATGTATTTATGCAGAAGGATGGCGTGGCTATGGGCACATCTTGTGCCAATAGCTACGCCAACCTTTTTATGGCTAGATGGGAGGAAAAGTATTTGTTTTTGGATGTTGGTTACATG